>NC_084749.1:30359055-30441555 GCF_033978785.1 Entelurus aequoreus | reverse complement strand
GTATATTATTTTTATCATATCTATTTACTCGCAAACTTTGTAAGTCTTTTGGTGTTATAAATCAGAAATATATGATAATTGCATCAATATAAAGTCAACAAATTTTCCCATTGTTCTGATACTTTAACCTACAAAACAAAACAAAAATTTAACATCAAAATGAGTAAGTCAGGATTAATTGCAACAATGGGCACGTTTTGCAGTGCACAGCTTTTCGAAGCGGGTTTGAAGCATGATACTGATAAAACATGTTCCCCGGGGTCACACAAGCCCTCCCTGGCATCACACCGCATCACCCCAGGGTGGTCCGCCCCACTATTTCAGAAAAACTGATTTAAGTTTAACTTAATTTACGAGTAATTTGAGAAGTTTTCATTCAACACTTAGCGTGCGTGTTTGAACCACAATCAACTGGAATAAAAAAGTTAGTGCGAAGGAGGAGAAGCGGAGAATGAGCCTACCGGACGAGTCAAAAAACATTTATCCCCAAAAAATTGAGAAGCTGCAGAATCTGTGTTTGCCGTGTTTCAGTTTGTTGGATGGTCGAGCATTACCTTTGGTACACAGACATACACATCACTTGTTAATGGACTTTACCGGTCTGTCACTCAAATACATCTGTGTGGACCGTAAACAGCAATGTCCTATAGTTTCTATTGTTACACCACAGAGACAAACTTGTCAGCAGAGATACACGGAACCAGATGAAGGACACACCACATTAGTCTGATCCTAAAGGCACCATATTTACCGGATTATGGTATATGAGCCGCATCCACTAAATTTTAGAAGAAAATTTTTTTTTTCCATATATGAGCCGCACCAGACTACAAGCCGCAGATATAGAACAGTACGAAATATTTTGGAAATCTTTATTTACATACCTTAATTGTTTCCAAACTGGTGTCACACAGCAGTAAAACGGCTGTTCAAACAAAACCGAAGTCATCGCCATGGACTCACTAGCTGTGGAAGCTAGCTCTCGAATCAGCTAAACAGACTAAAGTCCACGGTTACGTCTTGGTGAATTTTTGAAACTGAAACATAGGGCTGGGCGATATAGCTGAAACCTATATCAAGATGTATGTTTTTAATATTGATCGATAGCGATAATTATTAATACTTTCTATGACTTATTTAAGCCTGCTAATAAATACAGTAGAAAGAGTGTCTGCTAGCCAGGTAGTATGAGCGCGGCTGAGGAAATAAAATAATTTAGGTAGATTTGAAGGTAGTTGCAGAGTTGAGACACTAGATGGCAGTAGTGTCCAAGCTACTGAACACTACACAGAGTAGATTGGTACGCTACCCATTAAACCAACACATTGTATGTGTCAGGACGTTGCCATACCGTCTGCAAAAAAACTAACAAAACTAAAGACAAGTTTCTGCCATTGAGTTGATATATCAAGATATTACAGTTTCTCTTTTCACTCCATGCAGTGAATCCACAGCGAGACAGAAAGATGGCGCAACTACACGTTTTAGTTGATATTGTCTATTAGCGTGTCCCTCCCATTGCTCAGTGACACTTCCTGTTTGCTGGGTTCCCAGAGCGCGAGTGACTTCATGAAACTAATCTTGTTTCATTATTTTCTGGTTTCTTCCGACCAAAAAATATAAATGTATATTGAATATTTTATCGAACATATTTTATATTAACATCGAGTATGTGTCTATCGCGATATATATTGATATCGTTTTATCGTCCCAGCCCTACTGAAACAATACAAAAAGAATGGCATTGTAAAGTATTAATAGTAACACAGACATTCGTAAACATGTTAGCATACTAGCTAATGGTAACAATGCTAGTTTGACTACATTAAGATAGCACATACAAATATGCATGAAAACACTCCTACAGACATAACACATGGGACGGTTTAGTAAATAAGAATAGTTTTAGTTATATTGTAAAATTTTCAAAAGTTGCTTGGAATGATGAGAGAAAGAAAATTCATACATGTACAAACTCTATAGACGATTAAAAGACGGAACCACACTTAAACTTCCAGTTGAAAGCTCTAAACAGAAGGAAATGCTGAAGATATTCACCCCCCCCCCCCCCAAAAAAAAAGATGGCGCCATGGCACAAACAAACAAATAACACATCATCTCAGTGTCTTTGCTTGTGTTTTATGAAAACTATTTGCATTATGGTCGTCAGCGAAGAAAAATCCATAAATTAGCCACACGGTTTTATAAGCAGCAGGGTTCAAAAACGTAGGAAAAAAGTTGCGACTTATAGTCGAAATTTACGGTAAATCCTGAACAATATTATTGCATTATTATATAAAACTACTGTAGTTGTTTGTAGTACACACTATTGTAATGTTTTACAACTATGTTGGTTGTCTAAAAGTTTGTTTAAAATGTATTTTAACTCATTTCAATGGGTGGTGATGATTTGAGATCTGAGTGTTTTGATTTATGAGATGGTTGTGTAGCAAATTGTGCTTGTAATTTGAGGTACCACTCTATTCAGTTTTTTGACTGGATTAGTGAGATGGAAATGTAGAAATTTGGCCACAAAAGGGGTGAGAACGGTGCTGCTTTCTTCACAAGGAATGATTTACATGTCACAAATGAGGGAGAAGCTGCAGGTGGTAGAAGTCTTGATACTTCTACAGATACTATTAGAAGGTCAACGTCTGCTTGAACTTATCATAAATGTATCACAATAAGTCATTTGTAGTGGTAATGTAGAAAGCAAAGCTATATCATACAATTAATTTGGAGCCTTTCACACCCCACAACATCAATGGGCAATCCTAAACGCCTAGTGGTTAGAGTGTCCGCCCTGAGATCGGTAGGTTGAGAGTTCAAACCCCGGCCGAGTCATACCAAAGACTATAAAAATGGGACCCATTACCTCCCTGCTTGGCACTCAGCATCAAGGGTTGGAATTGGGGGTTAAATCACCAAAAATGATTCCCAGGCGCGCCACCACTGCTCCCCACTGCTCCCCTCACCTCCCAGGGGGTGAACAGGGGGATGGGTCAAATGCAGAGGACAAATCTCACCACACCTAGTGTGTGTGTGACAATCATTGGTACTTTAACTTTAAAAGACTACTTTGCAAATAGACCACTTATACAAACGCAAAAAAATCACAGAAAACTAAAAATGACTCAAACTGTTGGTGTTTAGGCTTACAACTACTGACCACACAAGTCTGGAGGCGGGCATACACAGTCACACCCAGACAAGAAGAGAAGAATGACATGAAAACAGTCTGATGTGCTTCTCCGCATTAGAAGCTCCGACTCTCGCCTCATCGAGAATGCAAAGCGTCTTCTACAAGAGTGTGTGTGTGTGTGTGTGTGTGTGTATACTGCCGGGGATGGGGGGTCCTTAAAAAGCTTAATGTCTGTGGGAGGGAACCAGTCCCTCTTCACTTGCCCTCCCAATGGGATATTTTGCTCACTACCCCTTTGACTTCAACCCCTCCACTAATTTCCTTCCATCCTTCTGTCAAGGAGAGTTCATTTTGAGCTATGTCCATTGTTGGCAGAAAAGGAGCCGACTTTCTAAGGGGGTGTGTGTGAGTCTCTTTGGGGATATTGCAAAGTCTGTCCCTTAGGAGCTAAATGACACTGGCAAGAACCTGTAAACAAAGCCTAGATCACCAGAAAAGATCCTGCTGCCATTCCTGGCATATGTTATCATAACTTTGTTTGGGGTTTTGGAGGAGTGCCTTGAGTGGGGCTATGTGAGGACAGACAGGGCAGAGTGGCTGACGCTGAAACAGTGTGAGAAGAAAAAAGAAAATCCTGAAGATTGTGACTTAGGTTTTTGTTATTCTGAGAAATTTGTGAAATGAATTGCAGTTAATAGATAAGTACATCATTGATGTCACAATACCCAGCTATGAAGGAAAACATAATTATAGGTCGGTACCTCGGTTTTACAGCTTTGCTTTTGTGTTAACAGCTATAATGGTTTTTAAAATAAACATTAAAAAATGCAAACATGGTGGAGGTTAATACTCCAATAAATACAATATTTTACAACAAAGGTGCCCATACTTTTTCTACCATGGACTGTTCTGATACATTTTGTGCATTAAAAATGCTAAAAAAAAAAACATTGTAGGTCAATAAATGCTAAGCTCGCTAAACAAAACATTGACATAAAACCTTTGTGTTCAAGATGACAGAGAAAATTTGTGTCATATCTAATACATCTATTAAATAACTAATACATTTTTAGAATAGGCAGAGGAACAATAAAAAGAAAAGTGCAACGATGCAGACAAGTGCAACACTAACATTGCGAATTACTATTGTACTTTTTTGAAATTCCTTATTGCCTAAAGCAGTGATAGTTCCAGCTTGTAACCACATTCCTGATCTCGACTGAACAATGCTGGCACACTGCTTTCGACTTATCTACTTATCTTTGGCCGTTGACGTTTTTTACTGGGAAGGCCAAGTGTTCACTAAAAGGACACTTTAACGACGCAAGAGACTATGCATGCTCTAACTTCTCCTGAGCACTATCGCTACCCATGACTCTCACATGCCAAAGGCTAGACTGCACTGTATCTGTTTACTGAGAAAACGCATAACGCAAGGCACATTTCCTGTCCTTCATTACGTATCAAACCAAAAGTGCCTTATCAATAGACCAGATTGCTGGGCAATCTTATCAATCTTGCGATATATAGATATTTTGTTTCCCAAGAAATTATCTATTTTTCAGGCGCTAGTATCAGTACATTAGGTCCCATTTACATCCATTTAAGATAAAAAAGTTTGCTATAGAAAAGGTAATGCTACCTTCCCACAGCTTCAAACATTTCGTGTTTGCAATCCAGTAAATTTCCATACTACCAAATATAAAACCCAGACATGTATGGAGTGCCTAGAACTTTAAATATGCGGACATTGTTTCTGCATTGCTGCTGCAATGAGTGCACATGAGAGCAGTGATGTGTGGGTTCCGTGATCGGTGTGGCAAACAGTGCAGTTTCAATTTTTTTACTAATGCACACATGATAAAAGTGCAATTTCAATGTTGATGATGTGCCTTTGTTAGAAAAAAAAATGCACAAAGCTCTTCGGGTAAACATCTACCATATATGGAGATAGCCGCCGACGTACTCCAACTAAGGCACATTATGTCTAAAAAAACGTCTCAAGTTTTAAATGTTTTGAAGAAGGCAACATTGTTTTATAACTATGTCTGCCATGCCTCAATGGTTTTATTAAAAATGTTCAGTTTTTATTGGGATGCCAAATTGGGTGCTTTGTCTCTGTGCGATATAGAAAATGACTATATCGTGATATTTGAGTATACGTTCTCACACAGTTGCTTTTAGCTGCGGGCATTACACTACAGGCTCTTCTCACTCTTTCTAGTCTCTCCTTCTCACAGAGACTTAAACAAGCGCACCTTCTTACATACGTATAAGCCCTCGGTGAGCAGAGAGGTAGCAGCATGGGTAACGTTGGCTGTGGTGCGAGTGGTAATACGAGAGAAAGAAGGTGCGAATCTGGTATCAAATGAAGGAAGAATTAATTCCCAAGAAAAACAGCACGGGGTCCATCGTCTGGCAGTGGTTTGGCTTCAAGCGGGAATATGTCGAACAGACAACCGTAATTTGTCAAGTGTGGGGCAAAAGCGTAGCTGCGTAATGCTACAAAGAGTAGCATTACTGCTAATATGTAGCATAATTTGAAAAGTCACCTGCTAGAGAATGAAGAGTGCTTACTCCGCATGTCAACATCTCCGTTCGGTGCCACACCAACAAAATGCAGAGGCAACCATTTCCATATCAACACCGTATGAAAAAAATAGTCCATGACATAAGGAGATAACGTCCGCCGGAACCTACCACATAGCGAAGGACATACACTATTTGATTTCCTATTATGCAGCTCATTTTTATTAGACAGTTATTGAAATATCTTGTGTGACATCATGCACAAAAGTGCACTTTATTTGTTTTAAACTATTTTAGTGGTGTTCTGTACAAAAAGTGCACTTTAATTTAGTGTTGTTTTGATATGTCATCTTAGTGACATGCACAAAAGTGCACTAATAGCTCGTTTTAAAATGTCTGACAATCTTGCACTTTCTGTTTTGAAATGACATGAATGTTTGTGCCACTGCTTAATAACTGTTTAATAAATACAGTTTTGGTCAATTGACTTAGTTGTGATTTCCCTCTCTGCATGAAAGTTTAAAATGAGCATATATTAATGCAGTATGAACAAGAATGTTTTAATGTAGACACATAGAATCATCATACTGCTGTGATTATATGCATCAAGTGTTCATTCAAGGCTAAGGCAAAATATTGCGATATATATCGTGTATCGTGACATGGCCTAAAAATATTGAGATATTTAAAAAAGGCCATATTGCCCAGCCCTATGCCAAATACACAAAATAAGTAGTTTTTGCATAATATATAACTAACCCCTTTAAAATGTTCCCGAATATAAGTGCATCGAAGCCTATCAATTCGTATCGGGACTTAATTACCATGTGGCATATCGTATCGTGAGATTAGTGTATCGCTACAGTCCTTTACAGTTACACCCCAAAAGGGAAAGTATGCACACATGCAAGCAGCATCCTGACTTTTACAGTAAAACAGATAAGAACAATGTTTTCTAGAGAGAGTCTTATTTTGACGAGATATAACAATCTTGGCCAAAGATAGCAGCCAAGGAAATCTTAATAGTTGATTCTTAACGGTAGTTTGACATTTGAGGGCATGTCAGCGTGAGTTAGCACTGCATGGAGAAGGAAAGCAGGTATAGTCGTAACTCAAAGGCAAAGGCCATGGAGCAGAAAAATCACATCCAGTCAAGGCCATCTTGAAACGAGAAATGTGGGAAACACATCAGAAAGCAGTCAGATAAATGATGTGTCTACAATTGTACAGAAAGATATAAACCACAACAGCTGGTGCAAAAGAGAAGGAACATCAGTTTCCTGCTCCGGTCTGACCACAGTCCAGCAGGAGCCAAGAGGGAGTGCATGAGGCTGGCAAAAGAATTAAAGGGGTTTGATTGAAATGAATATGAGTCCTGTTGTCCAGAAGCTCTGGAAGAGGACAAAAAGCACACATATCTCTAAACATGTTTTTCTCCCCATATCTTCCTTCCCGCAGGCCTTTGCAGTATGTTAGCCAAAGCAAAACGGCTGCAGGTACATTCAAAGGGCGGTAACGATCAAAATAATGCTCTTGGGAGGCAAAACTTTAAAAACAATTACGCTGTGGTAATAAAAATAACACCATGCAACATTATTCACGCAGTTTAAAAATGGGCATAAATATTTTCATATTAATCATACCGGTTCCTGCTTGTGCATGAACAGCACAGTGGGACAATGAAGAGAAGTATAAAAAAACCTAATGTGATAGCATTCAGAAAAACGAAAATAAAAAGAACAGGGGTCTATCTGCAAAGCCTCAAATGGCTCATAAACTCTGCATTTACATCAGAGTAAGGAGTAAACAGTGTGCAATGGTACCATATGGTACTCTTAGCCCGGACAACCTAAAACCACCTAGAAAGAGTTCTACAGTGGAAGGGACTACTGGAACAACAATATCATTCTTGATAAACCATGACTGCATGATCATTTGTTCTCACACATGTAAAAGTTACTGTATGGTGTCATGTAAAACACATGATGAAAAACTCGAACAAATTTACATTCACATCATAAATAATGAATATATATGATGTATATAGGATATCTAATATACATTTCTGCCAAGAAATCAATCTGGATCAGACCAGTTTTAAACTTGGATTCACATTAACAGATTCTGACCCTTCATACACATTTGCAGAAATGTATTACCGGTACACTTACCCAAAATAATAATACAATACAACACGGAAGCAACCTGCAAGAAAACCAACACTTTCCATCCAACCTGATGGAGCTTGATAGGTGCTGTAAAGAGCAATGGGCAAAGAGGAATGGGCAAAACTGCCCAAAGATAGCTATGCCAACCTTGAGGCATCGTATTCAAAAAGACTTGAAGCTTTAATTGCTGCCAAAAGTGCATCAACAAAGTATTGAGCAAAGGCTGTGAAAACTTATAGAAAGTTTTATTTTTTTGGTTTAATACATTTGCAATAAAATAAAAATGCCATTATGGGGTATTGTCTATAGAATTTTAAGGACACACATTTTAGAATGTGGCTGTAACATTACAAAATGTGGAAAAAGTGAAGCACTGTGAATACTTTTTAGATATATGTGTGTTGTGAAACTGAGTAATGATGCATACATTCATCATAATTAGTTTATGACCGAACCGGAACCGGAAGCAACAAATACACGTAGCTTTAACTTAAAGTTGCGCAGATGTCACAATCAATGACGTCTGCTGATGGCATTACCTATCCATCCATTTTCTACCGCTTGTCCCTCTCGGGGTCGTGGGGAGTGCTGGAGCCTATTTCAGCTGCATTCGGGAATTATATAGCAAAAATAAAGTGTCTCCTGTTCACTTTTAAACATCACGACGTGGAACACGTTAAATCCACTCGTTCTTATTTTGGTGGTGAGAAATCCAGCTTCCTCATCTCACAAGGAAAAGCATCTGATTGGCTCTCCTTCGTAACTAACCCTGACACCTCTTTCATAACGCTGTTAAATAACTGTGATTGGAAATATTCCGAACTTGTCCCATCCATCTACAAGACGAAATATAACATAATATAATATAATTGGATTTCGTTTCTGTCAACATTTTCATCTTGATTTGTCGACGAAAATGTCAGTGAATTTTGTCATGTTTTAGTCAACGTGCATTTTCTTTTGATTTGTTATTGTTTTATTCCCGTCAGGGGTAAATAGGTTGTTTACAATAACTAAAACGAAAACTATTAGTCAACAACATTTACACAGAGTTATTCACATGCTAAGAGCTACACAGCAATCTTCCACTGACATCCATATTGGACAATAGGACTATGTACAAATGTCACTTAAAGACTAGAAATTCCATAATTTTGATGAATTCAACCCTTGACCCCAGCTTCGATGTGTCAGTTATCATACAAATCAGGTTCTTGTTTTGAAATTAGACAATGTTTTGTTAAAGTTCTAAGCACATCAGTTGGTGAAAAGAAATATCTGCAGACCAAGATGTGTCTTGCGATAGCTCATTATCGGTACTTCAATAACAAAGTGAACTTTTTGCAAAATCGCTTTAGAATGACTGTGCATAGTTAACGCGCATGTTTAAGTAACTGGAATTAATATGGTTGATGCAGTGACTAAGAGGCATTGGCAAGTCATCCGCAAGTTTCATATTTGCTAGAGAATGAAGGGTGGAGTGGTGGAAGGTTGAATTACATTTTAAAGAGATGCTCAATAACAAAAGTCTTAGATCCAGTCCGGAAAACAGCACCATGCACTCCGCATCTTAATATGTTTGAGCCAAAACCTTGTACAAAAACAGCCACAACAGGCCTACATTCAATAGGAAAGGGGAAAAGATAGATCTGTGCACTATTATGTGAACGATTGTTTGAAGGGTACCTATGATTTTTCTTTTTCTTTTCTCGCTAAGTATGGAAAAACAGAAGAAAAAGTGCTTATTATTACTTATTTAACAAAAGTGTAGATAGAACCATGTTACAACAGAAAATGACCAGCTGTGAGCAGTAAATTAACAAGTAGATTAATAATAGTTTTGACAGAGTACAGTATTTTCCGGACTATAGAGCGCACCGGTGTATTAGCCGCACCAACTAAATAAAAAAAATATATATATTTTTCCGTATAGTAGAAAATGGATGGATGGATGGATAGTTCCACCGGATTATGAACTGCAGATATTGCAGATATTGTTGCTAAATTAGTTATTTCCACAAAAAGATTCTGTAAATGTTTATTAACATACCTTAATTGCTTCCAAACGGTGTCTGTACCACGACAGTAAAATCGCTAATTAAACAAAACAGAATTCATAGTCATAGAAGCTGAGGAAGCTAGCTCTCCAATCACCTAAACAGACTCAATAACTCCATGGTGACGTTTTGGTAAGTTTACTGAGGAATTTGTGAAACTGAAATAACCCAAACAGAATGCCGTTGTAAGTCAGTAATACTCACACAGACACTCGTAAAGGTGTTAGCATATTTGCGAATGCTAACAACGCTAGCGTCATTACATTAAGTATAAACAGTTTTAGTTATACTGTAAGACTTACAAACGTTGCTTGGAGTTCAAAATGAAAAATCCATACAAGTAGAAACGCCATGGACGGCTAGAAGACTGAACGGCACTGCACCTCTGGTTGAAAGCACTACCAGTAAATGGAAGGACACAGCAGCACCTGCAGTGAACAAACGTGTCCAAAAAATAGCACCATAGCACAAACATAAAATGCGCTCTGTGTTTTAAAAATGTTTTAACTATTTTTTATTATTGCTGCAAGTGAAGAAAAATCCCTAAATTAGCCGCTCCTCTTATAAGTCGCGGGGTTCAAAGTGTAGAAAAAAAAGTAGCGACTTATCCGGAATTGACGGTAATACAACCGAAAAATATGCAATATGTTACTGCATAAGTCACATCCAGACAGAAATATTTGCAGAAAACGCTTGTTCTTGACAACTAGTGTGCCGTAAAAAAACGAATACATTGTTAAATTCCCTCCTTAGTCACTCAAGGAATTCCCATTCATATATGAACACAGGAGAAAGACAACGAAAGGTGGTTAGCAATCATCAGCAATAATGTATACAAACAACAGAAAAAGATAAAAGAAAAATACGACAAAGTAAGCAGAGAAATAAAATGAGGCAGTGAGGGCACAGCTCAGGTGAGGGAGAGAAGCGATGACAAAGGAAGATCCAGGAGGATCAGAGGAAGCCCTCAAAGCTGACTCCTACAGCCAGGATGAAGGCATCACACCAGTGTGGCAGCAGAGGAGATGAAACACCATTTGGGGCCAGGGCTCCCCCACTGCCTCGCCTCGGTGTTCAGGGCCTGCGAGCTCCGCTGCCTCTGAAGTCGACCCCCCCCCCCCCACTCCTCCCCACACACGCACACACACACACACACACACACACACACACACACACACACACACACACACACACACACACACACACCCCATTGCACCTCCTGCCATTTGGCAACTTAATGGCGCTCAGCTTGCAAGCACACGGCAAAGTGATGTTTTACTTCACACCACAGATTTTCAACCAGTAATCAATAAAAGAGTTGTTTTTTCCAATTTAAAACCTTGGTCAAGTCATTGGAAATGCAAGGCGCCTCATTACGAGCACGCTTTGAGTCCCGCGGGGCTGAAAACAACATGAAAGCGTCTCAGCTCCTCTGAAAAAGCTCAGGATGACCTCTTCAAAGAGCACGATTTCACAAACTAACACACCAAAGGCCAGAAACACTGATAAATATTTTGCATTATAAAAGCAGATAACATATTTATCTCTGCACTGACTCCTTGTCAAATAAATATAGATCCTATAATTTAAAAGGTATTTAATTTGTTTTTTTAATATAGCAGTTTTACAATATTTGATAGCAGAGATGATTCAGTAAAATAATACAAAACGGCCTGTTTTATCATAACTAATATAGGATTATCAGACAGCATGATTTAAAGCCAGCGTCTCCACAAAGATAACAACTTTATAAAAATATGTTAAATACCTACAGTAAAACAATAAAAATTCCCTTTACAAAAGGTTAAAACAATAATCAATGTGTAACGCCAGTGAAGAGTAATTGTGTAGCAGGACTACTGCAGAGTTCAATTAACATAAAAGGGATGGGCACAGTACTGATCTGACATGACATAAACAGATATGTACAATCTAATAGAATGCAACAAGAATATGTAAATAATTCTGGCCTGACAAGTAATAATAATGTTTTGACTTGATTAAATTAACGTAAGGTTTATTATTGTAGTTGCCGTTTGCAGTGAAGTAGAGCCGCACTGCATTTTACTGAAGCATGTATTATTTATATACTTACATACACTGCCTAGCCTAAGAAAAAATAGGTCACCACCAGGATTTAACAAAGCATATTGGTAAGAGCCTTTAATTACTGCATGAATGATTATCTGCTCAGATGACAAAAAGTTATGTAACCCTAATCAATGCAATGAAAAGCTTTTCGTTTGCTAAACCGCCATGTCAAAAAAGACATGGTCGTGGAAAAGATGTTAATCTGTTTCAGGAGGGTGAAATATTGGCATACATTAGGCATGAGAAAACATCTAAGGAGAATTTTGGAAATAGTAAAATTGTGTTAAGAACCGTCTTTGCACAGTGGTCCGAATCCCCCGCCGTCAATACAATATCTTGGAAACATGTAAACAACTCTGGACAGAAACGTTGACATTGCAGACGCTTGTGGAAACAATGTTACAGCAAATACATGCCGGGTTTAGAGCTAAAGGCAACTAAATATTAGTGTGTGTGACCCTTTTTCGGCAGTGTCTTAGATTAGATTACATGTAACTTGCTTTATCGATCCCCTGTATGTGTGCCCTCGGTGGAATTAAGGTTCCAATAGCAGCAACACCATATGCAGCATACAAGACAGTGGCAATAGCAGCAAAACACACAGAGGAAACAATATGTAACGGTATGTTTCATCTTCCATCTATTTAACAATAAATATTGGACCTTTTTTAAATTGGCTACATGTTTTGCTAGCATGCAAGTCTCTTAAATGATCGCATAAATGCCATTTGCAAACAGAACTACAGTCATCCTTGTTTATCGTTGTTAATTGCTTTCCTAACATTATAAATTAAATAGTTTCATAACTAGAGCATAAAAAACGGCTTACAACTATATTTTACCTTCTTTGATCTTTATTTGGCATCTTTTGTCTTCTATTTAACTTATTTTACCTTCTTTTACCATGTTTTATATGGTCCGGATTTCATAACCTATTAGTTCACACTCAAACAAATAATCAATGCAACATAGTATAAATTAAAACATTTTTCAATCAAAACATATCTTTAAATTAATTTTTAATCAAACAATTGTTGCAGCCCTACCACTAGACATGAAATAACACAATTTAGTCACTTTTACACTCTTTTAATGCAATATATTCATGTTGCTTTAGGCTGAGCCAATCAGTGGCCACGATCTTCAACAGCATTGGTTTGGTCTCAACTAGTGGCCAATACTACTGCAGTATTATGGTTTTTATAAATAAATAAATGATAAATGGGTTATACTTGTATAGCGCTTTTCTACCTTCAAGGTACTCAAAGCGCTTTGACAGTATTTCCACATTCACCCATTCACACACACATTCACACACTGATGGCGGGAGCTGCCATGCAAGGCGCTAACCAGCAGCCATCAGGAGCAAGGGTGAAGTGTCTTGCCCAAGGACACAACGGACGTGACTAGGATGGTAGAAGGTGGGGATTGAACCCCAGTAACCAGCAACCCTCCGATTGCTGGCAGGGCCACTCTACCAACTTCGCCACGGCGTTTTTTAAAGATATGTTTATGCATTAAAATGCTTAATGTAGGACCAAACATTTTTTGGAATATAGTTTACAACAGTTTCTTAACCAATTGTTGGGCCGCGAGCGCTCCCTAGGGGGCGGCCAAAAATCTGTTTCTCAGCTGTGGTCTGTATGGGCCGCAGAGATACATAGTTGTAATAAACTTTTCCACCACTTGTGGCAGTAATGACAAATTCAAACAAATAGAAGAACTCTTAATTTACACTTTGATTTTATTGAAAGTTTACTTAGGAAACATATTCATTATTAATTTAGTTTAATTATCTTAGCACAATATAATTGTATTACATTTATTTTTGTCAACTACCGGTATTAATGCGTTTATGATTTATGACTTCTTCTGCAGTATATTTGCTTAATATTTATTTTTCTAATCAGCCTGACCCAAGCCTAAGGTTTATGTGTACACATTTTTGTGATTAAAATATGATTTCATATCATTTGACAAGGTTGTAAGCTGTAAAGGTTAGATATAATCATTGAATATGATTAAAATCAAGAGTAAGATGACTAATTCAGTGTTAATATTTGGGTGGGCCCTAGGCATCTTTGTAGTGCAGGGGTGTCAAACGTACGGCCCGGGGAATGAGTTTGCTCAGAATAAAAATTAGCCGAAATTTTTGAATGATAGAAACTGCTGTTCTAAATGTGTCCACTAGATGTCTTAAAGGCCTACTGAAACCCACTACTACCGACCACGCAGTCTGATAGTTTATATATCAATGATGAAATCTTAACATTATAACACATGCCAATACGGCCGGGTTAACTTATAAAGTGACATTTTAAATTTGCCGCTAAACTTCCGGTTCGAAACGCCTCTGAGGATGACGTATGCGTGTGACGTAGCCCGGCGAACACGGGTATGCCTTCCACATTGAAGCCGATACGAAAAAGCTCTGTTTTCATTTCATAATTCCACAGTATTCTGGACATCTGTGTTCGTGAATCTGTTTCAATCATGTTCATTGCATTATTGAGAAGGAAGCCGAGCAAGCAAAGAAGAAAGTTGTCGGTGCGAAATGGACGTATTTTTCGAACGTAGTCAGCCACAACAGTACACAGCCGGCGCTTCTTTGTTTACATTCCCGAAAGATGCAGTCAAGATGGAAGAACTCGGATAACAGAGACTCTAACCAGGAGGACTTTTGATTTGGATACACAGACGCCTGTAGAGAACTGGGACAACACAGACTCTTACCAGGATTACTTTGATTTGGATGACAAAGACGCAGACGTGCTACTGTGAGTATGCAGCTTTGGCTTTTTTTTGCGTATGTACGTAACTTTTTTAAAATATATAAGCTTTATGAACCTTGGGTTAGGTGAACGGTCTTTTGGGCTGAGTGATTGTGTGTGTTGATCATGTGTTTGAATTGTATTGGCGTGTTCTATGGAGCTAGGAGCTAGCAGAGGAGCTAGGAGCTAGCATAACACGTACCGTACGTGCGCGTCACGTACGTAACTTTTTTAAAATATATAAGCTTTATGAACCTTGGGTTAGGTGAACGGTCTTTTGGGCTGAGTGATTGTGTGTGTTGATCAGGTGTTTGAATTGTATTGGCGTGTTCTATGGAGCTAGGAGCTAGCAGAGGAGCTAGGAGCTAGCATAACAAACACGCAGGTGTTATTATGCAGGATTAATTTGTGGCATATTAAATATAAGCCTGGTTGTGTTGTGGCTAATAGAGTATATATATGTCTTGTGTTTATTTACTGTTGTAGTCATTCCCAGCTGAATATCAGGTACCGTGAGTATGCAGCCTTGGCTGCTAAACATTCGATAACTTGACCGTATGTGCGCGTCACGTACGTAACTTTTTAAAAATATATAAGCTTTATGAACCTTGGGTTAGGTAAACGGTCTTTTGGGCTGAGTGATTGTGTGTGTTGATCAGGTGTTTGAATTGTATTGGCGTGTTCTATGGAGCTAGGAGCTAGCAGAGGAGCTAGGAGCTAGCATAACAAACACACAGGTGTTTTTATGCAGGATTAATTTGTGGCATATTAAATATAAGCCTGGTTGTGTTGTGGCTAATAGAGTATATATATGTCTTGTGTTTATTTACTGTTGTAGTCATTCCCAGCTGAATATCAGGTCACCCCCGGCTCTCACAGCATCTTCCCTATCTGAATAGCTTCAACTCCCCACTAGTCCTTCACTTGCACTTTACTCATCCACAAATCTTTCATCCTCGCTCAAATTAATGGGGAAATTGTCGCTTTCTCGGTCCGAATCTCTCTCACTTCATGCGGCCATCATTGTAAACAATAGGGAACTTTGCGTATATGTTCAACTGACTACGTCACGCTACTTCCGGTAGGTGCAAGCCTTTTTTTTATCAGATACCAAAAGTTGCAATCTTTATCGTCGTTGTTCTATACTAAATCCTTTCAGCAAAAATATGGCAATATCGCGAAATGATCAAGTATGACACATAGAATAGATCTGCTATCCCCGTTTAAATAAAAAAAATTCATTTCAGTAGGCCTTTAATAGCAATTGTTTGTATCTTTGTAGATTATGCTACATATGTAAACAAAATAAAAAAATAACCACAGGTTAGTGCACCAGTCGAGGAAATGAGCAAACTACATAAATAACATCCTGTAATTTGATTTTGATAGTATTTTTTTAATCTTGATAGATTGAAAATTAACACCAATGAGTTGACTGATGAACAGTATTACATAATTTATTCAGAGAGTATAAATAACGATAAATAAAGAGAGAATACTATTAACCGCAACATGTAAGTGTAAAAAAACATGTATTTTTTTATTTAAAAAAAATCTGAAGTTGTCATTATTTTTAAGTTATTGTGCCGTGATTTTACCAGTCCGGCCAACTTGGGAGCAGGTTTTTCTCCATGTGGCCCCCGATCTAAAATGACTTTGACACCCCTGTTGTAGTGGAAAGGTTGGGCCCTGAGGTCAAAATGATAAGAACCTCTGCTTTAAAAAATATTTGGGAAAAAAACACGATGTGTGGTGAGAGACAAATATAATAAAACAATCATAATCCTCAGGGTGTTAAATTTGATGGAATTCAAGACGACACAGCAGCACATATACACCAACTGCAGGAAAATACATGATTTTTTTGGGGGGGGGGCGGGGGGGGTGATAGTAAACATTCCAACCATAAATGATGTTGCTCCGCTTGTCAGTAAAACTATGACATACAATCCAGCAGATACATTTTGAATCAGATAATGATTAATGGGGATTTCTGTAAATCAGCCTTATTAATCATACAAAATCAGGATATATGCAGAGGTTGGATCCTAGTGGGGTAAAGTGAAGAACTTCAAAGCTGGGCCCCCAAGAGAGCTCATGTTTTGCATGTCGTACTTTTCTTTTGTAATTATTTATAGGGGCAAACCTATTGTTTGACACGTTTAAGCCACTTTGGGTGTTTCAGACGTCTCCTCCTCCCACACACACGGCGAGAAAAGCACATTTACCTGCATGGTTAAGACTCCCAGCTCCTCGGAGGACAGCTTCTTCATCTGCTCGGACAAAACTTGCGCTTCTTCCAGGATGGAAAACTCCGTGTCCGCCCGACAAAATCCACACGAAAGAGCCCAGCACGTGAAAGCGAAGCCCCACAAACACGCCGACAAGCTCCCGTGAAGACCGAGCAGCGTATCCCGAAAAGCAGCGCGCGGATTCGGCGTCAAAAGCAAAGTGCTCCGCCTGGTCCGCCTCGCCATGATGGCTCGGGCTCTTCGGAGTGTGAAGACGACAACTTTGACGAGGGAAGCACTTTTAAAACTTTGCGCTGTGGAGTCCGTGTGGCCTCTGCCTCCCCGTGGACGCTCCAAAATGCCCGGCAGTGCAAACCATTGCACTTCCTCGAAACCCCAGAAGAGAACAACATAAATCCATGCGTGGAAAAGAAGTTATTTCTTTAACAAAAAAAAAAAAGGTCGACCGATCTACGTTTGTTCCTCTAAACTCCTGCAAGTGTGGAAGTGTGTGTGAGTGGGAGCCCGAGATTCCCCACAAAGGGGTGAAAGTAAGGGGCGTGGAAAAGCAGTCCTACTACAGACGTCCCGAGCCTCACATCAATGGATCAGGGTGCGGGTGCTATGACGCCTTCACGTACAGCTGGGAAATCTTGTAAAAAAACATTGTCTTTTAGTAACTAAAAGACAATGTTAGTTACAAAATTTCCCAGGATGTTATTTATGTAGTTTGCTAATTTTCCTCGACTGGTGCACTAACATCATGTAGTTTATTTTTTTGTTTTTTTACATATGTAGCATAATCTACAAATATACAAAGAATTGCTATTGCGACATCTAGTGGACACATTTAGAACAGCAGTTTCTTTCATTCAAAAATGTCGGCTCATTTTTATACTGAGCAAACCCATCCCGCGCATACTTGCCAACCCTCCCGATTTTTCCGGGAGACTCCCAAATTTCAGTGCCCCTCCTAAAAATCTCCCAGGGCAACCATTCTCCCGAATTTCACCCGGACAACAATATTAAAGGCCTACTGAAATGAGATTTTCTTATTTAAACGGGGATAGCAGATCCATTCTATGTATCATACTTGATCATTTCGCGATATTGCCATATTTTTGCTGAAAGGATTTAGCAGAGAACATCGATGATAAGGCTCGCAACTTTTGGTCGCTGATAAAAAAGTCTTGCCTAAACCGGAAGTAGCGTGACGTCACAGGTTGTGGAGCTCCTCACATCTGCACATTGTTTACAATGATGGCCACCAGCAGCGAGAGCGATTCGGACCGAGAAAGCGACGATTACCCCATTAATTTGAGCGAGGATGAAAGATTTGTGGATGAGGAAAGTGAGAGTGAAGGATTAGAGGGCAGTGGAAGCGATTCAGACAGGGAAGATACTGTGAGAGGCGGGTGGGACCTGATATTCAGCTGGGAATGACTAAAACAGTAAATAAACACAAGACATATATATACTCTATTAGCCACAACACAACCAGGCTTATATTTAATATGCCACAAATTAATCCAGCATAACAAACACCTCCCCCTCCCGTCCATATAACCCGCCAATACAAATCAAACACCCGCACAACACACTTAATCCCACAGCCCAAAGTACCGTTCACCTCCCCAAAGTTCATACAGCACATATATTTCCCCAAAGTTACGTACGTGACATGCACATAGCGGCACGCACGTACGGGCAAGCGATCAAATGTTTGGAAGCCGCAGCTGCGTACTCACGGTAGCACGTATCCAACTCAAAGTCCTCCTGGTAAGAGTCTCTGTTGTCCCATCTCCACAAGCATGCGTATCCAACTCAAAGTCCTCCTGGTAAGAGTCTATGTTGTCCCAGTTCTCCACAGGCCAATGGTAAAGCTTGACTGTCATCGTTCGGGAATGTAAACAATGAAACACCGGCTACAACGTAGCCGCTACGTGTTTGTGTTGCTGCAGCCGGTCGCTAATACACCGCTTCCCACCTACAGCTTTCTTCTTTGCTATCTCCATTGTTCATTAAACAAATTGCAAAAGATTCACCAACACAGATGTCCAGAATACTGTGGAATTTTGCGATGAAAACCGACGACTTAATAGCTGGCCACAATGGTGTCTCAAAATGTCCGCTACAATCCGTGACGTCACGCGCAAACGTCATCATACCGAGACGTTTTCAGCAGGATATTTCGCGGGAAATTCAAAATTGCACTTTACTAATCTAACCCTGCCGTATTGGCATGTGTTGCACTGTTAAGATTTCATCATTGATATATAAACTATCAGACTGCGTGGTCGGTGGTAGTGGGTTTCAGTAGGCCTTTAAGGGCGTGCCGTGATGGCACTGCCTTTAGCGTCCTCTACAACCTGTCGACGCGTCCGCTTTTTCACCATACAAACAGCCTGCCGGCCCAGTCACATGTTGTATGCGGCTTCTGCATACACACGAAATTGACTGCAAGGCATACTTGATCAAGAGCCATAAAGGTCACACTGAGGGTCGCCGTATAAACAACTTTAACACTGTTACAAATATGCGCCACACTGTGAACCCACACCAAACAAGAATGACAAACACATTTCGGGAGAACATCCGCACCGTAACACATAAACACAACAGAACAAATACGCAGAATCCCTTGCATCTCTAAATCTTCCGGGCTACAATATATACCCCCCCCCACACACACACACCTCAATCTCCCCCCCCCCCCCCCCCAATCTCCCGAATTCGAAGGTCTCAAGGTTGGCAAGTATGATCCCGCAGGCCGGATAAAACATGTTCGCGGACCTCATCCGGCCCGCGGGCCGTACATTTGACATCTCTGCACTACAAAGATGCCTGGGGCCCACCCAAATATTAACACTGAATTAGTAATGTTACTCTTGATTTTAATCATATTCAATGATTATATCTAACCCGGTGTTTTTCAACCACTGTGTGCCGTGAGATACAGTCTGGTGTGCTGTGGGAGATTATGTAATTTCAACTATTTGGGTTAAAAATATTTTTTTGCAAACCAGTAATTATTATCTGCAAATGTGCCGTTGTTGAGTGTCGGTGCTGTCTAGAGCTCGGCAGAGTAACCGTGTAATACTCTTCCATATAAGTAGGTGGCAGCAAGTAGCTACCGGTAATTTCTTTGTAGATGTCGGGAACATGGTTTGTCATGATCACAATATGTGGTAGGCAGCATGCAGGTAAAAAGGTATCTAACGCTTAAACCAAAAATAAACAAAAGGCGAGTGCCGCTAAGAAAAGGGATGGTTATGCAAAACGAAACTAAAACTTAACTGGCTGCAAAGTAAACAAAAACAGAATGCTGGACGACAGCAACGACTTACAGTGCGTGGAGCAGACGGCGTCCACAAAGTACATCCGAACATGACATGACAATCATCAATGTCCCCACAAAGAAGGATAGCGTCCGCACAACTTAAATAGTCTTGATTGCCAAAACACAACAGATGCGGGGAATAGCATTTAAGGAAGACATGAAACAGCTACAGGAAAATACCAAAAAAAGAGCAAAAGCCACCAAAATAGGAGCGCAAGACAATAACTAAAACTCTACGCACGGAAAAACACCAAAAACTCAAAATAAGTCACGCCGTGATGTGACATGTCGTGACAGTACACCTACTTTGAGACAAGAGCTACCGGTATATTGATGCATGCTTGGTTATGGTTTAAAGTCATATCCAACAATTGCGTCAACAACTTTTTATTGTCTACTGAGTTTCATTTATTAATGATTTATGCTGGTGGTGTGCCTCCGGATTTTTTCAATGAAAAAAATGCGCCTTGGCTCAAAAAAGGTTGAAAAACACTGTTTTAGTTTTTCCGAGTTCACGTCGGCTCCGATAGAGAACATAGTTTTTTACGTTGCCTTTCTTCGAGAAGAAACTAAAATTTACCCAAAGCAGAAGCATATTTTCAGAAGACAAAAATGCAGGATTTCCCCAGCCTCACGTGTTTTAGGATGCAGATTTTTTTATTGAATGCACAGCTCTCAATCAGGGGTGTCTAACTTCTTAATGACAACATTCCAAAGAAGGAGGGGGCTTACTTTGATATTTTTGCACTGCAAATGATTTGCCACTTGCCAAGAATAAACTTTTTATTTACAGAAATGTCCCTAGTTTTAAGAGCTATTTGCTTATTGAATTTACATCATAACCTTCATTTTAGCATGATTAATTATATTTTGTCTATTAGGTGTACTCCGCCTTCCGTCCGAGTGCAGCTGGGATATGCTCCAGCACCCCCGCGACCCCGAGAGGGACAAGCGGTAGGAAATGGATGGATGGATGATTTAAAAATGTTAAAATTTAGATAATAACTATTCAAATAAGATATTTTGGTTTTCCCTAGATAGAAAACCTAGTTTAAAGATTCTGCAACATCCCGAAGATGCTTGATTTAAGAATTGTAAGTTGAATAATGCATGTTTTTTTAGAATAAAATACATATTTTTTTCTTAAAAGTCCTTCTAATTTCTAGATATACAAATCTTAATTTAGGATATTTTATCAGGTAAAAATAACTAGCTGCATGGACGGATAATTTCACTAGATTTTAGTTGTTTTTTTTCTAAAATCTAGTCTTTCTATCTTATATTTTGTCAGCTGTTTTTTGCAGTGTATATACGCCATTTTCAAAGGCAAAAATAAATAAATAAATATATATATCAGTGACGTGCGGTGAGGTTCATGGCTGGTGAGGCACTGACTTCATCACAGTCAGATTTACAAACATATGAACCCTAAAGAGTATCTTATTCACCATTTGATTGGCAGCAGTTAACTGGTTATGTTTAAAAGCTCATACCAGCATTCTTCCCTGCTTGGCACTCAGCATCAAGGGTTGGAATTTGGGGTTAAATCACCAGAAACTATTCCCGGGCGCGGCGCCGCTGCTGCCCACTGCTCCCCTCATCTCCCAGGGGGTGATCAAGGGATGGTTCAAATGCAGAGGACAAATTTCACCACACCTAGTGTGTGCGTGACAATCATTGGTACTTTAACTTAACTTTAACTTTACACATACAAACTGTAGCACACAAAAAAGCACATTTAATAAAAAAAAACATTATTATGGTCTTACCTTTACTTATAAATGAAGTCCATGCGCCGCTGTTGTGCTGGATTGGTGCGCCCCCACCGTGGGGTGCGGCCCCTGACGCGAGTGTTGTATCAACTGGAGCCCACACTTGGAGTTTCCACGTGCAGGATTGAATCTATTTAGAGAAGTTGTTTGGTGGGAGCCCGGGGGGTGCGGGAACAGTGGTGTTCATGTTGGAGGAGTTGTGAATGAATGAAATATGAAATCCGTGCTGCAGTCTGCAGGTGTACCTAATGTTGTGGCCCTGCAGTCATTCGCGGCTCCTCCAGCGCGGACATTATTGTTTTTGCACTTTTTGGCTTCTTGTTGAATGAGTTTTTTGGGTGGATTCGCTCTTGCACGTGGAGGGTTTGGGTGTGGGCTTTGGTTGATGTGGCACTCCCGTCTGGGATTCATTCTACGGCGGGGGTGCATTAACCGGCACAAGGAGGCGAGATTACTGCAAGCCTCAGCCAGTGCGTCTTCGCAGCAGTTTTATGATTGCTCAGCACAAGAAATACTTACACACATACAGTTGTTGACAAAATACACCGTACATTATATACCTCAACTAACTAAACTATGGAAATGTATAATATAGTTCATATAGCAATATGGTCTCACTGCACAGCAGGCCAGCAGTTAGCCGAGTCCGCAATCCATGTTGAGGCACAACGCAGTGACGTGCCTCAACTGGCTGCTGATCACGCACCGCCTCTTCTCAGTATTTGAACGGCAAATGTGAAAATTCAGCGATTTTGAATAAAAATAATCTAAAACTGGTGAAGTTAAATGGAAAATAACTTTGTAGTATAATCACTGGATACATATAATAATTTCATGAATTTTTTTTCTTTTTACATTTTTTTTCTTTCCATGATGGCACGTGAGGACCCGCCTCACCTGCCTCCAGTGACTGCACGTCACTGATATATATATATATATATATATATATATATATATATATATATATATATATATATATATATATATATATATATATATATATATATATATATATATATATATACAGTCCAAAAGTTTGGACACACCTCATTCAATGCGTTTTTTTCTTTATTTTCATGACTATTTACATTGTAGATTGTCACGGAAGGCATCAAAACTATAAATGAACACATGTGGAGTTATGTACTTAACAAAAAAAGATGAAATAACTGAAAACATGTTTCATATTCAAATTTCTTCAAAATAGTCACCCTTTGCTCTGATTACTGCTTTGCACACTCTTGGCATTCTCTCGATGAGCTTCAAGCACACCTGTGAAGTGAAAACCATGTCAGGTGACTACCTCTTGAAGCTCAAGGAGAGAATGCCAAGAGTGTGCGAAAAAGTAATCAAAGCAAAGGGTGGCTATTTTGAAGAAACTAGAATTTAAAACATGTTTTCAGTTTTAATTATGCAAGCAAGTGATTACCTGTGATTAAATATGATTAATCCAAATTCAAAAATGTGATTAATCTGATGAAAGAAATAATCATTTTATAGCCCTACTTTAGATATTTAATAATTTATATATGTATTTATTTACATACAGTATATACTGTGTATATACATAATTTTTTTCTTTTCTTTTCTTACTATGTCGCACTTTCTCCGAAGACTCTGGCATCCTCTTCCATACCCGCAGCTCAGGAGAACTTTTCAATCTAGCCAGACTGCGGGCTAAGTTCAAAGTAAGTCATGTCATGGTGCTTTATGCTGATGAAGCTGCCTTTGCCACCCACTCCGAGGCAAGAGGTTGGCCTGCAGATTAGGTTAAGAAACAAGTTGTCCTTGCCCAACCTGCAACTCGGAACCCTGCAATCTCCATCTCCAACACACCTCTCTCTATCTGTGGTGGACAAATTCCCCTACCTGGGATCCACAATCTCCAACACCAACAATCTTGATGCAGAACTTGACATGTGCATTGGAAGGGCATCGTCAATTTTTAGCAAATTGAGAAAGCGTGTCTGGCACAACAAGAACCTTTCCTTGCTCATCAAAGTATATGTAGTAAGGTACTAAGTATGTGTGGTATACACATGAGTACTTAGTACCTTACTATACACATTTGAGTCATGGACGTCATACCGCAGGAAGGACCATGAAATATATATATATATATATATATATATATATATATATATATATATATATATATATATATATATATATATATATATATATATATACAGTCATAGGGGCCGATCTATATTTCTGCCAGTGGGTGCTCGGTGTGTGTGTGTGTATTAAAAAAAAATAGACGTTCAGCGAAGTTAATATCCCATATGATTTGTGGCTTTATTACAAATCCCGTTTCCATATGAGTTGGGAAATTGTGTTAGATGTAAATATAAACGGAATACAATGATTTGCAAATCCTTTTCAACCCATATTCAATTGAATGCACTACAAAGACAAGATATTTGATGTTCAAACTCATAAACTTTATTTTTTTTTGCAAATAATCATTAACTTAGAATTTCATGGCTGCAACACGTGCCAAAGTAGTTGGGAAAGGGCATGTTCACCACTGTGTTACATCACCCTTTCTTTTAACAACACTCAGTAAACGTTTAGGAACTGAGGAGACACATTTTTTAAGCTTCTCAGGTGGAATTCTTTCCCATTCTTGCTTGATGTACAGCTTAAGTTGTTCAACAGTCCGGGGTCTCCTTTGTGGTATTTTAGGCTTCATAATGCACCACACATTTTCAATGGGAGACAGGTCTGGACTACATGCATGCCAGTCTAGTACCCACACTCTTTTACTACGAAGCCACGTTGATGTAACACATGGCTTGGCATTGTCTTGCTGAAATAAGCAGGGGCGTCCATGGTAACGTTGCTTGGATGGCAACATATGTTGCTCCAAAACCTGTATGTACCTTTCAGGATTAATGGCACCTTCACACATGTGTAAGTTACCCATGTCTTCGGCACTAACACACCCCCATACCATCACAGATGCTGGCTTTTCAACTTTGCGCCTATAACAATCCGGATGGTTCTTTTCCACTTTGGTCCGGAGGACACGACGTCCACGGTTTCCAAAAACAATTTGAAATGTGGACTCGTCAGACCACAGAACACTTTTCCACTTTGTATCAGTCCATCTTAGATGAGCTCAGGCCCAGCGAAGCCGACGGCGTTTCTGAGTGTTGTTGATAAACGGTTTTCGCCTTGCATAGGAGAGTTTTAACTTGCACTTACAGATGTAGCGACCAACTGTAGTTACTGACAGTGGGTTTCTGAAGTGTTCCTGAGCCCATGTGGTGATATCCTTTACACATTGATGTCGCTTGTTGATGCAGTACAGCCTGAGGGATCGAAGGTCACGGGCTTAGCTGCTTACGTGCAGTGATTTCTCCAGATTCTCTGAACCCTTTCATGATATTACGGACCGTAGATGGTGAAATCCCTAAATTCCTTGCAATAGCTGGTTGAGAAAGGTTTTTCTTAAACTGTTCAACAATTTGCTCACGCATTTGTTGACAAAGTGGTGACCCTCGCCCCATCCTTGTTTGTGAATGACTGAGCATTTCATGGAATCTACTTTTATACCCAATCATGGCACCCACCTGTTCCCAATTTGCCTGTTCACCTGTGGGATGTTCCAAATAAGTGTTTGATGAGCATTCCTCAACTTTATCAGTATTTATTGCCACCTTTCCCAACTTCTTTGTCACGTGTTGCTGGCATCAAATTCTAAAGTTAATGATTATTTGCAAAAAAAATTTTTTTTTATCAGTTTGAACATCAAATAGGTTGTCTTTATAGCATATTCAACTGAATATGGGTTGAAAATGATTTGCAAATGTCATGTCTGTGATTATGTTTTGTTTTAGTCATGTTCGGATTTGGTTTTGGACTTTTTGTGCACTTTATTTGTCACCATAGCAACCATTAGTTTCACCTGGTTCACATTGTCATGTCACGCACCTGTTTTCACTGATCACGTCACTATTTAAATCTGTCTGTTTCTGTTGTTCGTCCTGGCGTCCTCACACTATTTCAGCACTCTGCTTCATGTCATGTCACAGTTCTTTGCCAAGTAAGTTTTGTTCATTTATGCCACAGTTAGTGTTTTTGTTTAATTATTCATAGTGTCTGCATTTGTGCAAGTTTTGTGTTTATTACCAAGTTTTGTATTTCCGCCTTTGTGCGCGCCTTTTGTTTTCCTAGTCAAGTTTTTTACCTCCACTGTGAGCGCCTTTTGTTTATTCCTTTTTTTTATTTGTTAAAATTAAATCATGTATTTAAATTCACGTCTTGCACGCGCCAATTTTCCTTTGCCTTCCGGAGGAACAAAACCCAAGAACCCAGTCTTGACAGTAGGACGCCAGCAGAAGAGTTTCTCCGCAAGAAAATTGGACGTTATTGACGAGGCTTCTTGGGAGGTGCTGTGCGCGATGGAGACCGAGACGCTGCGCTTTCCCCCCAGGGAGCGCAGGGGGATGATGTGGGGGAATGGAGGCAAGCTGGTGCCGATCGGCGCGTCGTTCCCGTCCCGGAAGCGTCGCCAAGGACGAGGGAAGACTTCCGCGAGCCGGCAGGGCACGCCGCTTCCACAAGCCCCTCCCCCTCCGGGCGGAAGCAAGCAGCAGCCAGCCCGGCTTCGCCCTGATGACGTCACAGACCAGGATTTTTTTTTCAATACTTTTTCTTTTGATCACTCACCTCCAGCAAAAGACTGTAAAAACATGATAAGACATTATCAGGACATGTTTTTACAAATTAGATCCTGTCAGTCACAGTCACCCAGTTTTCATGCCCCGCCCCCCAGAACTCAAGCCACGCCCAAGTCACACAATTATTTTTTTTCACCCACTCAATCCCAGGAAGAAATACTTTTTGGACAGGTTGGAGGGGAAGATTCTTCCCCCCTCCTGACCTCCCTCCACCCACCCCAAAAGACGGTTCCAGACCGCAGGGAGCGCGTCTGGGATCCGCTCCTTGAGGGGGGGGCTAGGGCTGGGGACTGTTCAGGTGGGGTCGCTTTTCGTCACGCCAAGCCACAGCCTCCAGCACGACCACCACCACCACCAGTATTTCGTCACGCCAAGCCACAGCCTCCAGCACGACCACCACCACCAGTCTTTCGGCCTGCTAAGCCGCAACCTCCGGTTCAGTCACCACCACCGGTCTTTCGGCCTGCCAAGCCACAGCCTCCAGCTAGGCCACCTCCACCTGCTCCACGCCAAGCTCCACCACACCAAGCGCCACCAGTACCTGCTCCACGCCAGGCACCTGTCGCAGCTCCACGCCAAGTTCCGCTACCTGCTCCACGCTGCCAAGTGCCGCCAGTCGCAGCTTCACGACGCCAAGTGCCGCCAGTCGCAGCTCAACGACGCCAAGTGCCGCCAGTCGCAGCTCCACGACGCCAAGTGCTGCCAGTCGCAGCTCCACGACGCCAAGTGCCGCCAGTCGCAGCTCCACGACGCCAAATGCCGCCAGTCGCAGCTCCACGACGCCAAGTGCCGCCAGTCGCAGCTGCACGACGCCAAGTGCCGCCAGTCGCAGCTCCACGACGCCAAGTGCCGCCAGTCGCAGCTCCACGACGCCAAGACCCCTCAAGCCAGGACCAAGTCCAAGACCCCTCAAGCCAAGACCAAGTCCAAGACCCCTCAAGCCAAGACCAAGTCCAAGACCCCTCAAGCCAAGACCAAGTCCAAGACCCCTCAAGCCAAGACCAAGTCCAAGACCCCTCAAGCCAAGTCCAAGACCCCTCACGCCAAGTCCAAGACACACCACGCCAAGACCAAGACACACCACCCAAAGACCAAGACTGCCAAGACCAACACCAAGACTGCCAAGACCAACACCAAGACTACCAAGACCAACACCAAGACTGCCAAGACCAAGACTGCCAAGACCAACACCAAGACCCACGCTGCCAAGACCAAGACCCACGCTGCCAGGACACGCCACGCCAAGCTTTGCTGCCCGACGCACCACGCCAAGCTTCGTCATCTGCGACTGCCACGTCGACGAAGCGCCTGCCTTCTCGTCGGCCATGGATGTGGCCAGTCCATGGGCGTCCGCCACGCCAGGTACGCCGACCTCCTCGTCGGCCACGGATGTGGCCACTACCTGGTCGGCCGCCACGCCAAGTGCGCCTACCTCCCCGTCGGCCATGGATATGGCCATTCCCGGGTCACCCACCTCGTCAGGTACAGCGGCGGTCTACGCGTCGCCGCCACCTGATCCTGCCCCGGTGGATTCGGGGACACCTGGTCTGGCGACCCACCGCCATGTCCCCCTCCCGCCCTCCCATGACTCTCGATCCTGCCTTGTTTTGTTTGTTTTGGACATCTGGGATCTGTCCGTAAGGGGGGGGGGCTCTGTCATGTCTGTGATTATGTTTTGTTTTAGTCATGTTCGGATTTGGTTTTGGACTTTTTGTGCACTTTATTTGTCACCATAGCAACCATTAGTTTCACCTGGTTCACATTGTCATGTCACGCACCTGTTCACCTGTCTTGTCACGCACCTGTTTTCACTGATCACGTCACTATTCAAATCTGTCTGTTTCTATTGTTCGTCCTGGCGTCCTCACACTATTTCAGCACTCTGCTTCATGTCATGTCACAGTTCTTTGCCAAGTAAGTTTTGTTCATTTATGCCACAGTTAGTGTTTTTGTTTAATTATTCATAGTGTCTGCATTTGTGCAAGTTTTGTGTTTATTACCAAGTTTTGTATTTCCGCCTTTGTGCGCGCCTTTTGTTTTCCTAGTCAAGTTTTTTACCTCCACTATGAGCGCCTTTTGTTTATTCCTTTTTTTTATTTGTTAAAATTAAATCATGTATTTAAATTCACGTCTTGCACGCGCCAATTTTCCTTTGCCTTCCGGAGGAACAAAACCCAAGAACCCAGTCTTGACAGCAAATCATTGTTTTCCGTTTATATTTACATCTAACACAATTTCCCAAATCATATGGAAACAGGGTTTGTATTTTGTAAAACGGAGCAAACATGCAACAAAATTAACTACAACAAGATTGATTTTCCAAAAATTATTTTAAAGATTGAAAGTTGCCATCAATCCCACGTGGGTGCTCGGGCCTGTAGTTTTCTCAGCTGTTTTCTTTTATCCATGTAAGGTTTGGACAATCAGGGATTTACTTTTTCTGTAAAGTGAGCCAAACATGCATTTTTTCATGTATATCTTCTCTGAATTGACCCTGTTCCAACCAAAGAGTATGGCAATCTATTAGACTTTTTTCTAGTTGCCAACAATAGAGAGAAGGTCGACCTTCAACCGCATATTCAATCAACAAATAAAGATGTTTAATCACTTTTGGTCATTGGGAAAGCTCTTTTGTGGAAAGCAGTGTTTGATATTATTATAAATAATACAAATTAATAAATCCTCTTAAAGATGAATACATTTGCACCACCTATCTAAATATGTAATAGATTTCCCTTCATAAATTCCAAACCTCTTCAAGATGAATAAATCTGCACCACCTATCTAAATATGTAATAGATTCCCCTCCATAAAGGCTAATGGCATACATATCAATTGGAGCACCATTCTGACATGCTTTACCATGGACGTTTTGAGTTTATCTCTTGGCTTACGTTTACTGAAGCCGTATATATCAATGTAAAAATAATAATCCTGAATGACATATCCCGATGTCATATCCCCCCCAAAGAGAGTGCTCCATCCAAGCAAACTACAGAATTTCTTTACATAAAGGTGTATCCTCATTACGAAAGACACAGTGACTGGGATCGGTGTTACATAATGAAGCCATTTGCATTATTTTAATTACATGAGCATAGGCGGCCACAAAACCACCTGCTTTGGACAGATAAAGGGGAGCCGAGGAGAAAATGTGGGTCTAATTTGCCCAGGACTCACTAAATGAGGTTGTATTTATTGAGCTGCAGGTTGCTGTGAGGTTGTGTTCAAAGCCAGACAGCCAGACTTTGGATTTAACATGCAGCTTTTTAACATTGCTCTGACTGAAGGGGATTTTTTTCATTACAAATAAACTGAAAAAAAAAAAAATAGTATTGCGTTATTACCTGTGGAATTCTGATTATGTGTCAGGAAATAAGGGAAAACATATTTCTGTAGTAGTAATGTATACTTCTAGAATCATATTACAAAGTTAATTTAGCATGTTTCAAACTACTACTACTACTACAGGACATTGGCAGTCCCCAGAGACAGTTCATATTAAAGAGAAATACGGATGTTAAGGTATGAAATAAGCATAATTAATTGGTAATATGATTGATAAAAGGCTGCTTCACACTGTCTTCACCTCAACTCTCTTCCTTCACTTCTAACAGGCTCTGCCATCGGTCAAATATCTTGTAATGTTGTGGAAACAGTTAAAATAGTCATCATTTCATCATTGATGAAAGTTAAATAATTTTTTTCCGTGTATCAAAAGTAGACCTTGATGAAACAATAGAAAGCACAAAATACAGTATGAAGGCAGAAAATCGTTAATGTTCTTGAGTTGACCTTTTAGGCCAGGGCGATTCATCTGGTAGCCCGGGAATCACACTCTAACCCAGAGTTCAGTTTAAAACTTGGGAGACAAACATTTTTGCAGAAAATTCCTGAATGTGGCAATGTGGACACAACAGCAGTCACGAAGATGGCGAAAGCTGAATTTGAGTTGACCGCTCTACCATCTGAGCCAAGTCAACTAAGGTGTTGCTGTAGCTGGTTTACTTCACATACAGTCCGTAGTCAACTGATCAACGTCTTTAGTTTTACTTGTGGTGTTCCTCAGGGTTCTGTTTTAGGTCCTCTCTTTTTCATCATTTGGGCTATTCAACTGTTGGCTCACAAGTTTGGTTAAAAAAAACAAACTTAAAATACTCAAATTTTTGCAGCAGATTCTTAAAACATAGGGATGATCTTTGACCCGCTTTTTTGCAGAAGGTCCTTAAAAACAGCAGAGCGCTCCTGTAACTGACTAAATAACACAATCAAATGTCTACTGTAGTGGATGCTGGTTCTCCAGAATATAAGAATTCAGACTAATAGCGAGGAGAGAAGTCTGGCCACCCAGTCCTAAGCTTTCGGGAAATGTGTCCCTCAAAACAACTCTGTTGAATATCCCTGTTTTAGGCAATTAAGTCTAGTTGTGCATATGTCTTAATGAACTGCAATTAAACAACACAATTTAAAAGCAATACATTTTGAGAAAATGAAAAGTTATTTTAAAAACACTATGCTTGACAATAGGCTGATCTAGATGGAGTAACCGGATCTTCCCTCTCGATGAGCACGGTGACTTGGTGATCACTCTATATTACGTTTAGCTGCAAACAGCCTCTCTGTTCCCAACTGATTTCCTGGCAGCTTCAGCACTGGAGCTTTGAGTCTCTGGGCAGCCGTCCATCTGCTGACAGGACAAACCTCCCGGGACAAACGAGCTGGACCCGTTTCCTCATAATGTATCACAGACCCCTGCGTCACAAGGCTTCACAAGAAACAGATCTAAAGTGCAGAGAGGCTGGCATTGTTCAGGGGTCCCAGGCAGCATTGGGACAGTATTGCTTACTGACGTATTAGACTTTGCATCCTTTACTTGCTTCTCTCAAATGCCTTTAGGATGAAATACGATAAGATAGACTTTATTCATGCCATAATGGGGAAATTCAACTAAAGTTAATAATGGTAATATAAACTCGTATCACCTATTCATTGAATATCGTGAAAAAGTGTTCATTTCAGCAATTCAATTTCAAATGTGAAACTACTATGTCATATAAACTCATTACATGCAACATGAGATACGTCAAGCCTTTGTTATAATTTTTAAGACTGGCTTACAGTTTTTGAAAACCCCAAATTATGTGAGATTTTCAATTCAAGCTTTTCATAAAATGTAAGCTATAATCATCACAATTATATAAAAAAAAGGCTTGAAATATTTTGAGTTGCATGTTATGAGCATATTTCATGTATTAGTTTCATATTGTAAATCTAATTGCTGGAAAAAAAACATACCCCATCCTTTGCACAATATTCACATTTTTATTGTACACTCAAAGATGTACAAATAAGAAAATCTCTATTGTGACTAGTGTTGTCCCGATACCAATATTTTGGTACCGGTACTAAAATTATTTCTATACTTTGATACTTTTCTAAATAAAGGGGACCACAAAAAATTGCATTATTGGCTTTATTTTAACAAAAAATCTAAGGGTACATTAAAATATGTTTCTTATTGCAAGTTTGTCCTTAAATAAAATAGTGAACATACTAGACAACTTGTCTTTTATTAGTAAGTAAGCAAATAAAGGCTCCTAATTAGTCTGCTGATGTATGCAGTAACAAATTTTGTCATTTTCCATTCTATTATTTTGTCAAAATTATTAAAGACAAGTGGTAGAAAATGAATTATTAATCTAATTGTGCATTTACTGTTAATATCTGCTTACTTTCTCTTTTAACATGTTCTATCTACACTTCTGTTCAAATGTAATAATCACTTCTTCTGTTGTTTGATACTTTACATTAGTTTTGGATGATACCACAAATTTGGGTATTAATCCAATACCAAGTCATTACAGGATCATACATTGGTCATATTCAAAGTCCTCATGTGTCCAGGGACATATTTCCTGAGTTTATAAACATAATTAAAAAAACGAAAAAAAAACTAAAGAAGATTTTGTGATGCTGTGTGGTGAACCGGTACTTTTCAGAGGCGGTATAGTACCGAATATGATTCATTAGTATCGCGGTACTATACTAATACCGGTATACCATACAACCCTAATTGTGACACTCATTGCACACCGAGTGTGCTTTTTGAACAACCAAGAAAAAAGCAGATTACAGTATTTATATCAGTGTGTTGTAGAGTCTTTTGGCTGTGGGTAGAAATGACCTGCAACAGCACTCCTAGCTGTTGCTGAAGGAGCTACTTAGGGCCTTTACAGCGTCATGAATGTGGTGAGAGGGATTGGACATTATGGATGTCAACTTAGCCAACATATTACTGCCAGCCACCTCCTAGATGCTGTGTGACAAAACATGAGTGCGGGATAAATACCTGAAATATGGACATCTACCATCTCAGTGGATCCGTCAATACAGTAAAATTGATGATTCTCAATCTTTTTTTTTTAAATATAAAAACTATCCATCCATTCATTATCTTCCGCTGAGCCGTATCCAGGTCATATTGGCAGCCGCTTCATTAGGGAAGCTCGGACGTCCTTGTGTCCCGTTCAGGGCTGGTTCTAGGCAGGCATACCTGAGGAGGCAGAAATTACCGTGAAGGGGGCATCATGTGCACACGCTGCTCCATCATGTGCATCACTTTTTTCTGTGCTAATACAGTAGTAACATTGCTTTCTTCATAGAATTTGGTTGTTAGCTACAGTATGGCCCGGATTTACTAAGATCCAAATACCACGTGCTAAACAGCGTGAGCAATCTATTAAATAGTGTGTACTATTAGCGTTACAGTAACGCGTTACTTTGTAACGCGTTACTGTAACGCCGTTAGTTTCGGCGGTAACTAGTAATCTAACGCGTTATTTTTTATATTCAGTAACTCAGTTACCGTTACTACATGATGCGTTACTGCGTTATTTTAGGTTATTTTTTATGTAGTATCGGCTAGAAACAGAAGATATGAGTGTGTTTTATTGGAGCGCTGCGGTGTCATTCTTCTGAATCTCTTGTGTCACAAGGAAGAGGCGCGCTGTGTGTGTGTCTGGGTGTGGGACGGAGGGGGGGAGGGGAGGGGTGCGCGCAGCAGCATTCGTAAGGGAGGGGCGGAGACAGAGAGAGCGAGAGTTATGATAAACTCGCATGCGTCGCCAGGCTCTGCTTTTTATCGATAGATTTATCAGATTACATTTTTTATTATCTATAGCAGGGGTGTCAAAAGTATGCCCCGGAGGCCATTTGCGGCCCACAGCTAATGGTTTAAAGGCCCACGGCACATTCTAAAAATACTATTAAAATAAACAAAAACATAACAAAAGTGAAATAAAAAAGCTTAAAGGTGAAATGTAATTTAGAAAAAGTTGCAATGTTGACTAATAAAACAAAGCTGTTTCTGTGTTCTGGGCTTCAGACATGATTTTATTTTAGAATTCCATGAGAGAAAAAACGCCTGGTTAGGCTTTGTGTATGTAAAGTTAAAATTAAAGTACTTCCTTGGTTTACAGCTATGTTGTTATTATGCTGTTTGTTACTTATGTATGTTATGTTGCAGCTATTTAAAATAGTTTTGTCAATTTGTACTGGCCTGAAATAAATTGGCCCTTTGAAACATATCTTTGTCTTTGTGTGTTGTATGTAGACCACATTGTTTGTGTGTTGTATGTAGACCACATTGTTTGTGTGTTGTATGTAGACCACATTGCTTAGCAGAGTTCAGTGATGCAAATGCATGTCAAGTTGATCAACACATTGTATTATTCTCCAGTGCAATAACAGTACTGAAATGAAGGCTAAAAGGGCATTAATGGGAGCTTTAAAAAAAAAGAAAGAAAAAAAAAGTAACTAAATAGTTACTTTTCACAGTAACACATAACTTTTTGGTGTAAGTAACTGAGTTAGTAACCGAGTTACTTTTGAAATAAAGTAACTAGTAACTAACTAGTTACTGGTTTAAATGAGGATTTTGCATGTACTATACAGAGCATCACCACTGAGACACTCATTTATTGCAAATTCATGTTATCATGCTCCTACCTCTGGCATTTTGCTATGTTTGCAAACATGCAGGAGACATCCACCACTTTTTATGAGCATTTTGAAAGCAGTGATGCTCAATACGCAAAAATGTATACTTCAAGAAAAAAAAAGTTCATATAAGAAATATTTTGATATATATTCTGTGTGAAAAATAACGTCATTAAAATAAATACTGAAGGACACCAAGGGGACGGCGTGGCGCTGATAGAAGAGTGGCCGTGCCAGCAACCTGAGGGTTCCTGGTTTGATCTCCAGCTTCTACCAACCTAGTCACGTCCGTTGTGTCCTTGAGCAAGACACTTCACCCTTGCTCCTGATGGGTGCTGGTTAGCGCCTTGCATGGCAGCTCCCGCCATCAGTGTGTGAATGTGTGTGTGAATGTGGAAATAGTTTCAAAGCACTTTGAGTACCTTGAAGGTAGAAAAGCGCTATACAAGTATAATCCGTTTACCATTTATCAAAACGCGTCAGTTAAATTTGTTTTAATCAGCCCCTTAAGTCAATCAATCAATCAATCAAAGTTGACTTATATCGCCCTTAGTCACAAATGTCTCAAAGGGCTGCACAAGGCACAACGACATCCTCGGCTCAGATCCCACATCAGGACAAGAAAAAATTCAACCCAATGGGATACAAGGAGAAACCTTGGAGGGGACCGCAGATGTGGGGATCCCCCACTTGCAATGGATGCCAAGTGGATACAGTTAATAACATGAGAGTCCAGTCCATAGTCAATAATAAAATGTGTCCTCCTCACTTTCTCTCAGGTGCTCACATATTACAATGTAGAACACGTTAAATCGTTACCTTTTTGTTTTTGCGCCGTTGGTGAGATATTTAACTTGAACTTCCTCATCTCAGAAGAGAAAGTATTGATTGGCTAACCTTCGTCACTAACTCCCACCCTCTGTCATTTTGCACACCCAATAAAGAATTGTGACTGGATGTATTTTGAACTTATCCCACCCATTTATAAGACAAAATTAAACATGGTTGGATTTTGTTTGACAACTTTTCATCTCGTTTTTACTTTGTTGACACTGGTATACTGAGGGCTGAGGTGAGGAGTGTGTTTATTTGTGTGTGCGTGCGGACTACACAGGTGATGGACAGAAAAGAGGAAAGGTGACATCATACAAGTGTTGTAGCATATCAATTTCTCAGCGGATTTCTCCGCTACTGCGGATCATTTTGTCAACTTGTAATATATACATTTTGTAGGTATATGAAAATGTACTTTCCCAACTTCAAACATTTTGGTTTGAGGAAGCAAGACAGTTATTTGAGGGGGGTCTGTCTGCTCTTGCCTTCACGTAGAGCTGACCCCGTTCCACTAGGGAGCATAGTTACTCTAGTGCCCAGGTGTCAAACTCAGGACTCAGGGGCCAGATCTGGCCTGCCACATCATTTTATATGGCTGGCGAAACCCTTGACATAACATGCTTCAAGTAATTTATCTTTCTAACTTCATTTTGACAGAAAAAAACACATACTTTAATATTAGTAATAATGCAAAACATTTTATAATAGGATACATTCCCCCAAAAAATTTCTGTTAAGATAAAAGGATAATACTTAAACATCTGCTTGACTTATGGTTTTTAAGCAAGTTATCCATCAAATTGCACACTTTAAAAATTATCGATTTTATGGTAAAAAAAAACTGGCTGCTCAGTCGCCAGAATATTACTGTAAAAAAACAATTGCGCTGTTTTTCTCTTTGCTGTAATAACAACAAAAATGGACTTTAAGTAGAGATGTCCGATAATGGCTTTTTTGCCGATATCCGATATTCCGAAATTGTCCAACTCTTAATTACAGATTCAGATATCAACCGAAACAGATATATACAGTCGTGGAATTAACACATTATTATGCCTAATTTTGTTGTGATGCCCCGCTGGATGCATTAATCAATGTAACAAGGTTTTCCAAAATAAATCAACTGAAGTTATGGAAAAAAATGCCAACATGGCACTGCCATATTTATTATTGAAGTCACAAAGTGCATTATTTTTTTTAACCTGCCTCAAAACAGCAGCTTGGAATTTGGGACATGCTCTCCCTGAGAGAGCATGAGGAGGTTGAGGTGGGCGGGGGGTGTATATTGTAGCGTCCCGGAAGAGTTAGTGCTGCAAGGGGTTGTGTTTATGTTGTGTTACAATGCGGATGTTCTCCCGAAATGTGTTTGTCATTCTTGTTTGGTGTGGGTTCACAGTGTGGTTCATATTTGTAACAGTGTTAAAGTTAGTGTGACCTTTATGGCTGTTGACCAAGTATGCTTGCATTCACTTGTGTGTGTGAAAAGCCGTAGGTATTATATGATTGGGCCGGCATGCAAAGGCAGTGCCTTCAAGGTTTATTGGCACTCTGTACTTCTCCCTACGTCCGTGTACCACTCCGTACAGCTGCGTTTTTAAAAAGTCATACATTTTACTTTTTGAAACCGATACCGATAATTTCCGATATTACATTTTAAAGCATTTATCGGCCGATATTATCGGCAGCCCGATAAAGTTAGATATCTCTAACTTTAAGGTTAAAAAAAATGCCAGGTCATTTAAAAAAACGGCGGTACCATTTTTCCATTTATAATAAAATGCTGTAAATAAAAACACATACACAATTCTGGCGATTGACCTGACAGTTTTTTACTGTTAAATCAGCAGAATTTTTTAGATGATAAACTCTTGGAAGATGTGTAATGGGCCTAACCCTTCAAAGCTCTCTAAAACAACTTCAAAACCCTCCATCAATGTTTTGTATACACACTGCATGTCTATATATAATGTAGTAACAGACACGTTCATAACAATATGTAACATGTTTAATATGTACTGTATTTTGGTCATTTTAATCATTGCCGGAACTAATTCTTTGGCGCATTTATTTCCGTTTCCATGGCAGCGTACTTCTGACTTCTGGCAACATCCCCCCTTCCGGATACAAACGCACGAGTTTGTTCTAACCATGGCAAATTCGGTAACAAACAAAGAAAATGCCTATTTTTGGACAAATAGGGATTCAAAACCTTATCTTTTTGAATTTGAATTTATGGAGGATGAACTACTGCTTCTAGAAGCCAGCACGAAGGAAGAGTGAGACGTTGGAGCAGACGGAAGCCGAGAGAGTGAGGTGAAAGTGAATCGAAGCTGCACAATGTGGAACTTGAAGCCAAGCTATTTTGACATAAATGGAGTGCTTATTCATAATTAACTGGAAAAAACATCCCTGGCCATCTGGACCAAACAGACAGCTGCCCATCGAGTGAGTCACCTTATATTGATCATGATTGATCAAGACTGTCTTGCAGTGTACTAACAAAACATGAAATGTGGGCTAATACTTTACATACACTGTAATATGATTGTTGTTGTTTTTCAGTCAGTACTTTTCAAATTTGAAATCGATACAATACCAATTCCTGGTACCTGGGAAGCAATACCTGTACTCCACAGTACCAATTTTCGATACTTGTGTGTGTTTCTTTAAATGTCTTAATAAATCCATCCATCCATTTTCTATCGCTTGTCCCTTTTGGGGTTGCGGGGGGTGCTGGAGCCTATCTCAGCTGCATTTTTTTGCGGAAGGCGGGGTACATCCTTGACAAGTCGCCACCTCATCACAGTTAATAAATGTAAAATTTAAAAACAATATAGAGATTTTTTTAAAACAATTAAGTTGTGCTTTCCAGTTAACTTTTCTTACACTTCTGTCTCAATGGCAAGTAATGTACTGTGTTACTGTACACAGTAGACTTTGCATGTTGTTGCCATTCCAAGCCGTGTGTTGCCATTGCCAGAAAGTAGTCTTTGCCATTAAGTTCAATGCGGCAGTTTAGCCCTTGGTTGCGCCCTACAAAGGGTTAACACTGTAAATACTGTACTTAAAGTACACCATATATTTGATTGTAACCTGCATCTTAGTTGAAGTTTTAAATTACTAAATTTAGATGTGTTAAAATCGCCATGTAAAATCGTTAATGCTAATCAATAGCGTGTCTATGGCAAAATCCCATGTAAATTAGCATTAAGCGAGCACATTTTGAAAAGTGGATCCCCACTGTACTTGTGACCACCTTCTTTTTACATTATTGGCACGGGAAATTGCAACAGCTTGGTTTTACGTAAATCAGTAAAAACCCGGTAGTACCGAACGTGATTTTTTTCTTTTTTTTCTTTGCATGATATGGTCAAACAAAATAGAAGAAGAAAAAGCCTGACATTTAAAAACCAGCCTAAATTAATCAGGAAGAACAAACTTTCCAGCTCAAGCAGTGTATTTCCCCCCCCCCAAATGCGTATCTGGCAAAAACACGTCAAAAGTTTCTGCTGCTTCTCAGTCCTTTTATCTATGGTCATAGATTTGCTGTTTTATCTAACTGGTCATAAAGTAACCCTAATTTGGAGTACAATGTTGTGAAAATAGGAGGTTCTTTAGGAAGTATGCTATCCCTAGTATGGTCTTGTATTGAGTACTACAGAAAAGCATTCTAGAAAGTTTATACCAAGTATAAATTCTACTCTTGCTGCCATTCATTTATGACCATGCCTCACTCATGTCTAAGCAGGATAGGGCGATAAAATAGGCACCACAGCGTTTCTATGGCAACTGGCTTCTTTTAAGTTTTGGCCCCCTTTTTACAGCTGGAAATAACAACCAGATCTGCGCTTTTCTCTCCCCATCCTCCCCTCCATCGCACTCTCTCGCTCCCATTGCTACATCAAAACGTTGTCTTTGAAGACTTAAGCTGATTCCAAGTCGGACCCAAAGCTATTTCGAGCTCTATTTAAGGCTGAGGTTTTGTGCAGGGCTGTGTTTGACGTCTGTCTGTGTGCACGCACGAGAAAGACAAAGTGAAATCAAGGGGTGCAGGAAAAAAATAACTAGATTTGCAACACCCATACATAACCTAGCGATACGATTACAAGTCTGCCTGCTGGATGCTGATAATGACAAGTATGGCTTCATGTGTTTGTATGCAATTATGAGTGAATGTGTGTGTTGTGCAGCAGACTTTGAAAGAAAAATCCTCAGAAGCAAAGTAGGAGAGGTGGGGGAATAAAGAAGGACAAGCACAGTAGGTTGTACAAGATGAAAGGAGCAGAGGGGAGGAAGGAAAAGAAGAACCAGAGGAAAGAGACACGTTATGTTGTGTCATGTAATGTACTGCCTATCACCCAAGTGAGCATGAAATATTAATTACAATGTGCAGAAATACTGATTTTTTTATGGCCTGGAGAAGATTCAGCATCCAACTTTTGTTCAGGAATCTTTTTGACGCATTCAACGCATACAAATATAAAATGTGGTGTGGTAAAAAGTTTCATATTCAATATTAAACAAAGTACATGCATATTAATTAGTGTAAAAATGAAGGTATTGGTGTAACCCAAGTGGTTCAGCCCACTTCCTTTATCCCATTCCGGTCGTCCGCATGAGAGGCAAGTGTGCTGACCACCTTGCTAAATGTCCAGGCTGGCTAGCACATTCTCGAAGTTGTCAAGGAGTGAAGCCACCCAGGCTGCCCCCCGTCACACTCACCCGCCTAATGTCTACACTAAGTCGTTTAACCCCTGAAACGAATCATTATTTAGCCTAAGCCCCGTTTCAGCCACACTAATCCATCGTTTAAGGTCCCCCTCGGACAATTTTTTACACGGGTAAGTGCGCCGTGTATTTCTTGAATCTCTGGCACTTAGCTTTGTATGGACTCATTGATCGTTTACAAACTGAGTTCGGATAGGAAGTTACACCAGAAAGACCTCGCCTCACACGGGAAATGACGTCAGAAAGAACGCACCACAGCCAGCTTCATAATAACGCGGTTTCGTAACTCGGAGCTAACCACTGGAAATATGGAGGCGAGTCATCCAGACATTCCGTGTTTCTCCTTCCGTCTGTACAGACGCTTGTGGAAATCACACATGAATACCTTAAGAGAAAGCGATTGCAGCTATTTTGTGATACAACACTTCTCAGACGGCAAGATAACTTTCGAATGTCAACTGTAATTCTACTTAGCGAAAAACTTCGTCCATTTGTCGAAGAAGAGACAACGAGAATGCGGGCTCCCGTGGATGTGATTTAAAAAAGCAGCGTGTGCTTTGTATTACCTGGCCGTCGAGGGAAGACGAGGCAAGACGAGGGAAAACTACGGAAAACAGCGAATGCATTTGTACTGGCAAAGCAGACTGCATTGTGCGCCATGTATGTCGCGGACTCAACGTCTAGGTCCAGAGTATATAAAGTCACCAAAAAGGAATGGACAATGAAGGTGAAGGCAAAAGAGTGAGGAGTGTCCTGACCAGATATCTAGATCCCTAGATTGATTGATGTAAAATGTTCTTTATCACATTGTTTACGTGTCTCATAAAGATTTGATTAATTTATGATGTCTCAGGTGTGATTCACTACAATAGGGATCCAGCACACTGAATTCCAGTTAATTGAAATATCACAACACTGGATATTGTTAAGATAAGTTAAATTTAATAACTTGCACACAAAGCAACACTGGAGGTGACTATGACGTGTGCATTTTCCGCGCATGCGTACTAGGTCGCGTTGCGCCAGCGGACGGAGGTCTTAAACTGTGGCATTGTTGTGTGTGGACACAGATAAGGTTAGGTGGGATTTACCCTTGATAACCTTATCCGGCATAGTATAAACAGGGCCTTAACCTCGCTCTCATCTGGGTCAAGGCACCACTGTGGTTCGGTATTCCCTGCCTTTATCTCATTCCGTCACGGTCGTCCGCATGAGAGGCGAGTGTGCTGACCACCGAGCTAAAAGCCAGCACACTCTCAAAGTTGTCAAGGAGTGAAGTTTCCCAACATACACTGGCTGGCCTCTGTTAAGCCGGCATTACGACGAGGGGTTTAACGAGATCTCGTGTGAGGTTTAAAAACAACAACTATATTTCTTGTTTGGATAATTGCGGGCAAAACGCAGTCAGAAGTTGTCGATTTTTTAAATGGAAAGAAGCACATTTGTCTGGCAGCGTTTTGCGCACTCTACAAACCAAGTGCTAGCCAACAGAGATGTGAAAAGTACACCCCAAGCGATGTTTTGTGCGATACATATATTGATCTGATACGATAACTCCAAAAATCTTGGTAAATACTTCTATTTTGTCATGTGGAATGTAAGAAAAGGCTTGATCAAGTGAAATTTCTCAGAGAACAATAGTAGGTATGAAAACCACTACTCTATTATTAACTGTCTGGTATAGACTTATGCTGTCTTTAAGTTGAAGTAGTGGTAATTCCTTGTTTTTTTGGCAACACCAAGTGGCCACAATAATTCATTAAGTTAAGCTCACGATGCAGTGAGTTTAATGATGTGGACACGTTTGTTTAGTTTAGGTTAAGTTGGTATCAACACTTCAGTCATCACCAATCAACACCAACAATTGCATCATCAGAGAAATGGACATTGAAACAGTGTAGGACTGACTTGGTAGGATATGTACAGCAAGTAGTGGACATAGAGAGAGAGAGATCAGAAAGTATAAGAAAAAGTGTCTACATTTGATTATTTACATTTGATTATTTACATTTGATTATTTACAATCCGAAGAGGTATTATGTGGAAGGGAGGGTGTTAGTTTAGGGTTGAAGTTGCCTGGAGGTGTTCTTTTAGTGCGGTTTTGAAGGAGGATAGAGATGCCCTTTCTTTTACACCTGTTGGGAGTGCATTCCATATTGATGTGGCATAGAAAGAGAATGAGTTAAGACCTTTTTTAGATCGGAATCTGGGTTTAACATGGTTAGTGGAGCTCCCCCTGGTGTTGTGGTTATGGTGGTCATAAGGAAGTAGTTTGACATGTACTTCGGTATCAGGGAGGTGTAGCGGATTTTATAGACTAGGCTCAGTGCAAGTTGTTTTACTCATGCGGAGGTCGTTCTCCCAAGATGCAGACGGGACACTCCGGACGAAGCGTGCAGGTAGGAAATTATTTATTGGAATAAATCATACAGAAACAAATAGGAAACACAAAAGTGTGCCAATAGCACGGGTGGCAAAGCTAAGGTGGCTAGCGCGGGAGCTAGCATATAAAAACAGGAATCAAAAACTAATCCTTGTTAACCGTTGCTTGTAGCAAACTAGGAAACCAGACAGTGTGTGGCGAGCAACGTGAATAAATAGCACTCTGATTAGTGCCTGGCAGCAGGTGAGCCTCCCAGACACTAATCAGGGGCAGCTGCAACCAATCAGCACCCATGGTAACTGAAAACATAAACCCAGGGATGCAGAAAACAGAACTGAGGTAGACAAAACTAAACGACAGAAGCATAATCCGGGCAACGGGTCATAACAAAAATGGGCGTCATCAGGATCGCCGATCTGCTCTCACAGAGCAGTTGGATATTGAGCCCCATGTATGGCAGTCAAGAATGTTTGTTGATCTTTTTTTTTTTTTTTACAGTGGCAGTTGTGTAAAATGGAAGAAAAGAAAGCATTTCAGCAATACAAATCTCTCCTGACCTTTTCCTCATACTTGCCAACCCTCCCGATTTTCCTGGAAGACTCCCGAATTTCAGTGCCCCTCCCAAAAATCTCCCGGGGCAACCATTCTCCCGAATTTCTCCCGAGTTCCACCCGGACAACAATATTGGGGGCGTGCCGTAAAGACACTGTCTTTAGCGTCCTCTACAACCCAGTCACGTAATATATGCGGTTGTTACACACACGAGTGAATGCAAATCATACTTAGTCAACAGCCATACAGGTCACACTGAGGGTGACCGTATAAATAACTTTAACACTGTTACAAATATGCGCCACACTGTGAACCCACACCAAACAAGAATGACAAACACATTTCGGGAGAACATCCTCACCATAACACAACATAAACACAACAGAACAAATACCCAGAATCCCTTGCAGCACTAACTCTTCCGGGGCGCTACAATATACACCGCCGCTACCACCAAACCCCGCCCCCCCTAACCCCGCCCACAACCCACCTCATCTCCCTAACTCGGAGGTCTCAAGGTTGGCAAGTATGCTTTTCCTATTCATTTTTTTTTTTATAAGTCTATGATGTCTTTGACTCAGTGCTGTGCGACGGGGGAGCAGAGCACACAACTTTGTTTTAATGGACATTCGGCAGATTCTAAAAATAAAAAAATATATTCATTATTAACGAGATATATTATCAGATGTTGCGTTCATTTGCTGTCACCTACAACGCAAAACTGCAATGTATTTTTGATGACAAGTTGCAGTGGGGGTTGTAATTGGCCGTGACGCATGTGCTTTTAATTATTTAAAAAGGCTTAAAAAAACACGTATATTAAAAGACAAATCGATCTGTTATTACATATTAGTATCAACATTTCAGCTTTTTCGTTACATAATGTCTTTTTGCTGTGTTAATTCTGTTTTTTGTTTAATGAATTTTTACAATGTGAAAATCCGAATACAAAAATGTTATCTTTACATCCGTTGTATGTAGAGGGTTGTATGTAGAGGGGTTTAAAGGCCTACTGAAACCCACTACTACCGACTACGCAGTCTGATAGTTTATATATCAATGATGAAATCTTAACATTGCAACACATGCCAATACGGCCGGGTTAACTTATAAAGTGCAATTTTAAATTTCCCGCTAAACTTCCGGTTGAAAACGTCTATGTATGATGACGTATGCGCGTGACGTCAATCGTTGAAACGGAAGTATTCGGCCGCATTGAATCCAATACAAAAAAGCTCTATTTTCATCTCAAAATTCCACAGTATTCTGGACATCTGTGTTGGTGAATCTTTTGCAATTTGTTTAATGAACAATGAAGACTGCAAAGAAGAAAGTTGTAGGTGGGATCGGTGTGTTAGCGGCTGGCTACAGCAACACAACCAGGAGGACTTTGAGATGGATAGCAGACGCGCTAGCCGCCGACCTCACCTTGACTTCCTCCGTCTCCGGGCCGCCGACCGCATCTATGATCGGGTGAAGTCTTTCGTCGCACCGTCGATCGCTGGAACGCAGGTGAGCACGGTTGTTGATGAGCAGATGAGGGCTGGCTGGCGTAAGTGGATAGCTAATGTTTTTGGCATAGCTCTGTGAGGTCCCGTTGCTAAGTTAGCTTCAATGGCGTCGTTAGCAACAGCATTGTTAAGCTTCGCCAGCCTGGAAAGCATTAACCGTGTAGTTACAGGTCCATAGTTTAATAGTATTGTTGGTTTTCTGTCTATCCTTCCAGTCAGGGGTTTATTTATTTTGTTTCTATCTGTATTTAAGCCCGATGCTATCACGTTAGCTCCGTAGCTAAAGAGCTTCACCGATGTATTGTCGTGGAGATAAAAGTCACTGTGAATGTCCATTTCGCGTTCTCGACTCTCATTTTCAAGAGGATATAGTATCCGAGGTGGTTTAAAATACAAGTCCGTGATCCACAATAGAAAAAGGAGAGTGTGGAATCCAATAAACCCTTGTACCTAAGTTACAGTCAGAGCGAAAAAAGATACGTCCTGCACTGCACGCTAGTCCTTCACTCTCACGTACCTCATCCACGAATCTTTCATCCTCGCTCAAATTAATGGGGTAATCGACGCTTTCTCGGTCCGAATCTCTCTCGCTGCATTGAAAACAATGGGAAAATGTGAGCAGCGGACAAGATGCGTATGTGCTGTGTATTAACAATTTGTAAGTGTAATTTAATAGGGATGTTCCGATCAGGGTTTTCTGCTGAAGATTCCGATACTGATCATCCATGAATAAGATAAGCCGATACCAATACAGATCCCGTGTAGCAAGTGTAGATTTCTAAATGTATTTATGGTGAGTAATATTGACAGTTTAAAATCAACACAATATCTTAACTAGTTCCTTACACTTTTTTTTAGTACATACAATGTTTTGAGTAAAACAAAGTCAATAATACACAATAACAAAAAAAAGAAGCAAAAACTACTCTCTACTACTCATTTAAATCATTCGGTTTCAAGATTAGTAAGCACTTATTTCTTGGTATTGTTTCTAGCTAACTTAGCTATTAGCATGCTCGCTCCTGGCTTGCTCTTGGTGCGTAACATGTTTAGCATCGTCCTCCAGTGACGAGGAGTAAAAATCTGTTCGGGAGTGGCAGCCTCGTCTAGAAGACGACATTTAGGGGCCGCCAAAAAATTTGTTTGTCAGCTTTGGTCCGTATGGGCCGCAGCAGTACACGAGTGTAATACACTTTTCCACCACTTGTGGCAGTAATGACAAATTCAAGAAGACAAAAGAAGTCTGGGCCTAGAGTCATAAAGAAGTTTCTTAAGCGCAAAAATCGTGATTAAAGTGGTAAAACTATTTTAATTTCCGCTTGACTTTTAGTGACAGTTTAGTTAAGAAACATACTAATTGTTATTTATTATTAATTTGGTTCGAAAGGGATAAGCGGTAGAAAATGGATGGATGGATGGATTTTATTTATTTTAGCACTGGATAATTGTATGTAAAGAAAATGTCATCAGTTTTTTATGAGTCCCTACTTTAGCAGTATATTTAATCAGTATTTATTTTTGTAATCAGCCTGACCTAATCCTTGATTACAATCTTTGTGATTAACACGTTTTCACATCAGCTGACAAGGTTTATCCTACAGTTAAACTACAGTATTAGTAGATTAGACATAATTATTGAATGCTATTAAAATCTACAGTAAGATAACTAATTGAGTGTTAATTTGAGTGGGCCCCAGGACCCCCTGTGAAAAAGTTGGGCCCCCAGGTCTTAGACTTAGAATACTAAGAAATGCAGTTTATTTGCCGTAATGATTAGCGGCTTTGATACTGATTAGTGGCCGATCGATTGATACATCCTTAGTCACTTATTTTTAACGTAAATCAACAACCAACAAGAAGAAAATATGAACATAAGAAAGCCAATAAGCAGTCGTAATTTACAGTACTCAATAAGTTATGGATGTTTGGTACATGGGACGGCGTGGCGAAGTTGGTAGAGTGGCTGTGCCAGCAATCGGAGTGTTGCTGGTTACTGGGGTTCAATTCCCACCTTCTACCTTCCTAGTCACATCCGTTGTGTCCTTGGGCAAGACACTTCACACCCTTTGCCTCTGATGGCTGCTGGTTAGCGCCTTGCATGGCAGCTCCCGCCATCAGTGTGTTAATGTGTGTGTGAATGGGTAAATGTGGAAATACTGTCAAAGCGCTTTGAGTACCTTGAAGGTAGAAAAGCGCTATACAAGTATAACCCATTTATCATTATCATTTACATACAGAGTAGGTAAAAGGCCTGTAATCCGTGAATCAACAAAAACATGTACCTGTTCAAATATAGTTGGTATTTAAAAGTATCATTCTTCATTTGTTTTGTATGCCATGTCTCACAAGTGTATGGAGACCCTGCAGGTATGTGATTAATTGGCCTATTCCCTCATCTAACAATGGCCCAGAATGTGGAGGGTGCTCAGATCCAGGGACCGAGAACTAACCTCCCTAGACAGCCTCGGGCCATGAGGGGCCCCAGCATGGAGAAAGATCTTCAAATCTTCAAGGGCTGAGTGGAACCAGATTGGAAGTCTTTTTGGAAGGAGGTTGAAGTGGAAAGGGGGAGTGAATAAAGAATGGCAGGTCTTACGCTTGGAGCCCCACAACTGATTCACACAGATGGAAAGCATTAGACCGCCATTCCTCTGTAAAGATGGATGGATTATAGATGGAGAGGCTGAGCCTGTGTGAGCGAGCGCAGGCAGAGAGAGGCAAGGCAGGGTGGAGGAGAGAAGGAAGAAGTGAAGGCTGGGGGGATAAAGTGGGAGGGCTCTGTTATGGCGATGTTTATAAGAGAACCTCATTCATGAACTTACTTCATGGAGATAAATACAGTTTATACAGCAGGGATATACATTTTTATTTGATTGGGAAAAAGAGGTGTTTCAAATTATTCCTCCTAGTTATGTATCAAAATGAGGCATTTTTAAGTGCAAACTGCAAACAATGATAAACAGACCTTGCCTTGATGTGAGTGCTGATCTCAATAAATGTTTATTAAACTTAGACTTCCTTTGTCAAATTTCAACTTTACAGTACAGATAAGAATGCAGTTATTTTGTTGCATTAGCTATTCATAATCAAGTAATAAATGCTCATTCATAGTAAAGTAATAAATGTTCATTTATGAGTCAAACCAAGCATCATGGTATTATTAACACAACTGTCATTCTGATAGTAACATGTGCCGTTTATAAAACAAACGATGTGCCTTGAACGGGCACCATTCCTGCTTGTGTGGTCCTTGCTGCAGGCTATTTAGGTCCTTAATCCCGGGCCTATTTATACACCACTGCTGCATACTTTGATGCACATTCACTTGAGTATCATGGTGTTGAATTGTTTACCTGGTGTTCAGAAGAACTGTACCTTGCATTCGTGGTATCTTGACATACTTTCAAATGCGTCATTGATAAAAATCATAATTTATTGCAGTGCTTCTCAACAATTTTCTGACATGACAACTCTAGCAAATTATCACGACCCCCCCGAATTGAATGAAAAACTTGATATTTATTTACTTATGTATCATTTTGAATATGCTGCTGACTCTTTTTTTCCCATTCCTATTACAAACTTCTCCATTTCTCCGCCTCTATCAGCTCTGTAAATATGTTCCTGTGTACTTACAACTTCTACTGAGTAGAAGAGGGAGCCTGTTGGTTAGATTGAGCACTGCTGTCACGTAGCTGCAAGCTTTTGTATCATTCTAACATGAATACTAGAGTGTGACTGGATTACAAAGTGATCTGATTGTTCTTGTTTACTTTTTAATCAGTGTTTGCAGTTGTAACATATACTAGCTCATTGTATATGACTCCATGTGTAGTGTAATAATGTTCATTGTCATTCTGTGTTGTTATTTACTTCACTAACTGCTTCTTTGCCATCACTTTTCATATCATATACAGTATGTACATATCCTATTTGCTGATGCTGTTCTGTTGTCTTTTCCTCCTCTTGTCCCTGCAATTTCCCTCCATGTCTTCCTTGTTTTCCTCCATCTATCCCCTCCTGCGCCAAACATTAAATATAAATCCATTTAATAAAATCAAATACAAATAAGGCAACAAGAGAACTATCTAACATTTCTCTTTTGTAAAGTAAATCTGTACAGCCGATATGGGCATCTACATTAACTATATGATTTGCCTGAGTACCTGGACAGGGAAAAAAATCAAAAATAAATAAATAAAAATAATTATATATATATATATATATATATATATATATATATATATATATATATATATATATATATATATATATATATATATATATATATATATATATATATATATATATATATATATATATATAAGGGATGTCCGATAATATCGGACTGCCAATATTATCGGCCGATAAATGCTTTAAAATGTAATATCGGAAGTTATCAGAATCGTTTCAAAATTATCGGTTTAAAAAAGTAAAATTCATGACTTTTTAAAACGCCGCTGTGTACACAGATGTAGGGAGAAGTTCAGAGTGCCAATAAACCTTAAAGGCACTGCCTTTGCGTGCCGGCCCAGCCACATACTATCTACAGCTTTCACACACACACACAAGTGAATGCACTGAGGGTATCCGTATAAACAACTTTAACACTGTTACAAATATGCACCACACTGTGAATCCACACCAAACAAGAATGACAAACACATTTCGGGAGAACATCCGCACCGTAACAACATAAACACAACAGAACAATTACCCTGAACCCCTTGCTGCACTAACTCTTCCGGGACGCTACAATATACACCCCCTGCCACCCACTACCCCCCCACCTCAACCTCCTTATGCTCTCTCAAGGAGAGCATGTCCCAAATTCCAAGCTGCTGTTTTGAGGCATGTTAAAAAAAATAATGCACTTTGTGACTTCAATAATAAATATGGCAGTGCCATGTTGGCATTTTTTTCCATAACTTGAGTTGATTTATTTTGGAAAACCTTATTACATTGTTTAATGCATCCAGCGGGGCATCACAACAAAATTAGGCATCATAATGTGTTAATTCCACAACTGTATATATCGGTATCGGTTGATATCGGAATCGGTAATTAAGAGTTGGACAATATCGGAATATCGGCAAAAAAGCCATTATCTGACATCTCTAATATATATATATGTATATATATATATATATATATATATATATATATATATATATATATATATATATATATATATATATATATATATATATATATATATTTATATATATATATATATATATATATATATATATATATATATACACGAAAAATAATGTTAAGGCGTTCAATTAATTGTTAAATTTTTTTTACGTTTGCATTAAAAAGTTTCAACATTTTATAAAACATGTTCTATTACACTTCCTAATTTATGTATGTATGGTTGGTAGAGTGGCCGTGCCAGCAACTTGAGAGTTGCAGATTTGATCCCCGCTTCCGCCATCCTAGTCACTGCCTTTGTGTCCTTGGGCAAGACACTTTACCCACCTGATTCCAGTGCCACCCACACTGGTTCAAATGTAACTTAGACATTATAAATAAATGATAAATGGGTTATACTTGTATAGCGCTTTTCTACCTTCAAGGTACTCAAAGCGCTTTGACACTATTTCCACATTTACCCATTCACACAAACATTCACACACTGATGGCGGGAGCTGCCATGCAAGGCGCTAACCAGCAGCCATCAGAGGCAAAGGGTGAAGTGTCTTGCCCAAGGACACAACGGACGTGACTAGGATGGTAGAAGGTGGGAATTGAACACCAGTAACCAGCAACACATTGGGTTTCACTATGTAAAGCGCTTTGAGTCACTATAGAAAAGCGCTATATAAATATAATTCACTTTACTTCACTATTATTTGAAAATATAAACGAAAAGAAAAGTCTATAATTGTATTTAATTTTATATGAAAAACATAAAAAAGTCGTTTTAATCAACTTTTTACATTATTTTGAATATATTTGTTTCATTACAATTTTTATATGAAATTTTTTTTTTAAAACTAACCATTGAAACTTTAAAAAATATATATTTATTAAGTTATCTTATTTGTCGTCTATAAAGATAAAGTAAGAATATTTCCAATAAATCTAACATGCATGCTTTCAGGATGTGGAAGGAATTCGCAGTTCTGGGAGAAAACCCAGGAAGAACATGCACAATCCATACAAAGACGTTCCCACGTAATTTTCACTCCATAGCTCCTGACCTCGAGGCAGACGTGCTAACCACTAAAAGTCAACCCTCGTCCAGTGATTTGTCCATCCAGTGATACACTTTCTATTCTTTTTTCTTGAATTATAGAGGGAAAGGGTGGCACTGGAAGTAAACAAACTTTAAAAAATAAAAACATAAGCAAAAGGAAATATAATTTGTATGAACACATGAAATATATTTATAAGGAGTAGGATTGGACAAGCACTGCTTCTTCCTACTTCTTTTCGGACATGTTAAAAATGGTGCAAATGTGTGATGTTCTTTATAGTAACATTTCAAAACAAATAAACCAGAACACAGATAGTTACCGTTTCTGTGTCTTTACAAATGGAGCATTGTTATTATCCTGCTAGTTTAGCAGGGATCATGGGATTTTGAACCTGTGGAGCATGAACAGACTGAAGGAATGTAGATTAACTTTCTGCTCTGCTGCACATCTACCATCTTTTATGTTCTGTCAAGAAGAGAGCGGGCAAACAGCGGTCAAACAGTTAAATATATTTTTTGTAACAAGCCTAACTTGAGATATTAGATAAAAACACCAATGACTTCCACCAGTTTACTATTTGTGGTTTATAAGAAACAATTGGTCTGTAGATCTAGGATGTCTCCTAACACAAATACCAGGTCATTCTAACACATGAAGACAAAGGGAAGGGCAAATAGTTCTACAAAAATACACATTTATTTAAACAAGAGTAGAAAAATAACAGTAAACACTGCAGCAAAAACCCCAAACACAAAAGAAACGCTAATCAAACACAATCAAAACAATTAGTTAAGAAAATAACACATTTTCTGGACTACAAACTACTACTTTTTTCCTATGCTTTGAACTTTGCGGCTTCTAAAAAGGTGCAGTTAACTAATTGATTTTTCTTCTCTCTGCGATAATGTTATGTATTCAACAAATAGTTTTCAAACCCTCACAGACACTGAAAATGTGTGTTATGGTTGCTCACTGCAGCTGCTGTGGGTTGAAAATGTACTTCTTGCTTCAGGCCTTGAATCAGAAGTATATCCTGTTCCATCTCGTCAATATTTATTCTAAAAAGGTCTACTCGTGTGGATTCTTCATTCATCACTCCAAGCCACGTTTATAAGTTTTACAATAATCTAAAACAATTCATACTTATTAAACCGTCCCATGTGTGATGTCTGTAGGGGTGTTTTCATGCATATTTCATGCCCTTATGTGGGCTCTGTACCGAGGATGTCGTTGTGGCTTGTGCAGCCCTTTGAGACATTTGTGAATTAGGGCTATATAAATAAACATTAATTGATTGATTGATTGATTATGATACATGCCATCATAATGTAATCTAGCTGGCGTTGTAAGCATTAGCAAATATGTTAACACATTTACGAGTGTCTATGTTAGTATTATTAACTAACAATGGCACTCTTTTTTAATTGTTTCCGTTTCATAAATTCACCAAAACGTCACCGTGGAGTTATTGAGTGGGTTTAGCTGATTGGAGCGCTAGCTTCCGCAGCTAGTGGGTCCATAATGATGACTTTTGTTTTTTTTGATCAGCCGTTTTACAGACACCGTTTAAAAACAACTAAGGTATGTAAATAAACATTTACAAAATCTTTGTGTAAATAAACAACGTATATATTTGCGACAAATAGTCCAGTGTGGCTAATACCTGTAAAAATATGTATTTCTTCTAAAATTTGGTGGGGGCGGCTTAAATACTTGTGCGCTCTATAGCCCTGAAAATACAGTACTATACGCAAAAAACAAAGTGCTAATGGTATAGAAGCTGTTCAAATAAGTACAGTGAGTTTACAAACACATTAATCAAAATGTGACACATTATCAAAAGCATAGCCAGCCATATACATACCATTCATATATTTTCATATCTAGAGGGCTTTCTGAATACCAAAAACTGTAAACACGATTTTCTGCTCAAGCTATGAAAATATTCCATTTATAATCAATATTGCATACTAATTTACCACGGCCAAGCCCGAACCAATTAACAGCAATAAACAAGGGTTAACTGTATTACTATTGACGACCAGAAGTAGATTTGGCCCGAGAAGTGTGCACATAAAACAACAACAATGTACTTCAAATATATTTAATGTTAATTTAATTATAGATTAAGAAATAATGCATGTAATACTTTACAAGTTATGTAAACATTTGCATTTACTATAAAACATTGTTTTAGTGTTGGGCAGCCAAAATATCTGTTTCTCAGCTGTGGTCTGCCTGGGCCACAGAGCTGCTCAGTTGTAATACACTTTTCCACCACTTGTGGCAGTAATGACAATATCAAACTGACAAAAGAAGCCTGCAGCCAAAGTCAGAGATGTTTCTTAAGTGCAAACATTGTAACTTAAGTGGTGAATCTGCACTTTTTTTTTTAAAACATTCATTTTTACTTTAGTTTATTTCAGAGCAACATCATTGTATGGAAATGTATTTTTCATCGGTTATTTGAGTCCCTTCTTATGCAGTATATTTGGTTAGTACATCTCTTTTTAATCAGCCTGACCTAAGCCTAAGGTTTATGTGTTGTGTAAATTAATATTTGTGATTAACACATGCTTTCATATCATTTATGAACATAAAGTTTAATAAGGTAACACCTGCTGTGTTTATTCTGCCACTTTAAATCAAGAGCTGGATGATGGAAAGGTTTTGTTAAAAAAAAAAAAAGAACGAAAATAATCGCTTAAAAATAAAAATAAACTAACTCCCCTGTTCTATTCGTCATTGTCCAAGTTACAATATGGGATCATCTTCCTCTTTTACAAGATTACACAACCAATACCCATCCAGATAGGCTCCAGCACCCCCCGTGACCCTGAAAGGGACAACCAATACCATGTTGGCAAAATACAAACAATACAATAAAAATACATTTTATTATACGTGTTAATTTGATTAGCAAAACCATTTGGTCAACCAATGATTGTGATTCTCCGTCATTTCCAAAAGCCATAACTGACGCAAAAATGCATGGCATCACACATTATGTGGTTAAGATACAGCTGTTTGCAATTATACATTTGGCCAGCAGGTGCTTTCTTAGACCAAGGGCTATATGAGGGTAATAAAACAACCAATAGCGCACCTCGCAAGGTAACAATTTACAGTACTCCAAACAAATATGGTTTACCTTAACTTCCTGCTCTTGTAGCAACATCATCTCCAAAACTCGGCACCGCCATGACACCTCCATATCTCGAAGAAAGTGAAACAAAAGACTTGCGCACCTTTAATTAGCATGGCTAATTAGCTCTGTACACCAGGTCACCTACAGGTGATGCATTCAAGGGAGTGCTGACAGGGAATTTTGCATTATTTACTCACCCTGTCACCCAGTAACAGCATAATAAATACAATTTGACAAAGTATTTCCGCAGAAGCGACTCAGAATTTGGAGTCCTGTTTTTATGGTAAAATATTCATTCAATAATAGCTTACATTAGTAGCTAAACTTTGCCAGATTGCCATCATGAGCCGACAACTGACGTAACTAATAACAAAATCTCTGTTTGTCTGTTTATTCCAAATCACTGTCCTGAACTGAAAGGGGGCAGCACGGTGGGAGAGGGGTTAGTGCGTCTGCCTCACAATACGAAGGTCCTGAGTAGTCGTGAGTTCAATCCCGGCCTCGGGATCTTTCTGTGTGGAGTTTGCATGTTCTCCCCGTGACTGCGTGGGTTCCCTCCGGGTACTCCGGCTTCCTCCCACCTCCAAAGACATGCAGCTGGAGATAGGTTGATTGGCAACACTAAAAAATTGGCCCTAGTGTGTGAATGTGAGTGTGAATGTTGTCTGTCTATCTGTGTTGGCCCTGCGATGAGGTGGCGACTTGTCCAGGGTGTACCCCGCCTTCCGCCCGATTGTAGCTGAGATAGGCTCCAGCGCCCCCCGCGACCCCGAAGGGAATAAGCGGTAGAAAATGGATGGATGGATGGAACTGAAAGGGTGTGTGTGTGCGTGCTGATAGTTAACAGCCGTTTACACATGTGATGATTTAACCCTTGTGTAATGTTTATATTGTTGTTACTCAGCCAGTGTTTGTGGGTCTGATGGACCCGTTGCATTTTGTGTTTTTTAATGCCTCGAAATTAAACATTTTTATGTTAAAATACTGAACAGATGTTTACCTTATCTCAATAAACATCTGTTCAGTATTTTAACATAAAAGTGTTTGATTGTGAGGCATTAAAAGCCACAAAATGCAACGGGTCCATCAGACCCACAAACGCTGGCTGAGTAACAACAATATGAACGTTGCACGGAAAATTTCTCTGCCAGTTTCTGCATCCCACAGGGATTCTTCTTTTGTGTTTCTGCACCTGCGGTTCCCACACAAGGTTGCAACATTGTTTGTCAACACTGTCTGCTCTCATTCTCTCGCACATTTGACCCTCTGATGTTCTGTGTACCTACACACTGTCCTCCTCCTGTCTAGGCCTGCTGTGTGTGTGTGTGTGTGTGTGTGTGTGTGTGTGTGTGTGTGTGTGTGTGTGGTACACAGAACATCAATTTCCACACTTCTATTAGCCCCGGGTCCAGTGGACCCGGACATCTTATGTGTAATAGAAATGTGTAAGGGGGGTGTATGGTCATTAAATATGTATTCTGATATTTGTTCTTCACAGAAAATGAGCCAAAGTCAGCGAGTGTCAGTTTCAAAAATGTATTAATTGTATATTTTTATTTGAATAAAAAATGAAAACGGGTCCCACAGACCCGAACACCACGCAAGGGTGTGATTGTGTAAATGCTGAAAATAATTCACACATACATTTTTGGTGTATAATACTGTGTTTGTTATTCCTTCTACTTCTTCATATTCTGCCCCTTTTAACGTGACATACATGCTAACGTTAGCATGCTAACTTTTTAACCTAATTTTGCAGGCGTGCACCTCAGAATCATATAACTTGCTACTTGACACATGCCAATTGTCAAAATGCTAACGTTAGCATTTTTGTCAGGTTGTGCATTACAGAACTCGCACGCAATTTACCCCGAAATTGCATATTTTAGTTTCATACCAAATTGAAGAGGAACGTTTCCCAAACATGATACACATGTAAAAAATACAGTACAACCTGCCATCAATCCGAATTCTCGAGGCGAAATCCCCACTACACTGTCACACACACACACACACACACAGAATATTAAGAGTATAGGCTTAAAGTTAAAGTTAAAGTACCACTGATAGTCACACACACTAGGTGTGGCGAAATTATTCTCTGCATTTGACCCATCACCCTTGATCACCCCCTGGGAGGTGAGGGGAGCAGCAGCGGTGGCTGCGCCCGAGAACCATTTTTGGTGATTTAACCCCCAATTCCAACCCTTGATGCTGAGTGCCAAGCAGGGAGGTAATGGGTCCCATTTTTATAGTCTTTGGTATGACTCGGCCGGGGTTTGAACTCACAACCTACCGATGTCAGGGCGGACACTCTAACCACTAGGCCACTTAGTAGGCTTGACACTTACCTAGTTTACTTCCCTGACGGCAGATACAATGAAACAAAAATGGGGAAGTGTGGAGAGAGTTATGCATTTTACCCATCATGCATTGTAGTGGAATTAGACGGGTGTAGGCTTGAATCGTGTATGGAGATTAGACGTTATTTGAAAAAAATGTCCACATAGTTTAGTGGGCATGTGACAATGTGTGGCATGCGTGTCGACATGTGTTGGTTTTTATTCATTTGCACCAAAGGAGGAAAATGTTTTTCGGAATACTCCATATAAATGGATGATGCTTTTGTAGATGTGATATAATACACATGCTCAGTGGCTAGCAATACATACTTACACAGTGTATTTGTTTTAATGTTATCAAATATTACGAGACGCCGGGACATGGCCCTTGGGCCATGTTTGGACACCCCAGGTGTAAATCAGAAGTGAGCTTTATCATCTTTGTAGAAGCAGAATTAATGATACACATCTTGTTGCATATTCCTGATGGTCAGATATTCTCCTGCCATATTTATTACAAAATGATCAAGTAGATAATTTCCCAGATTTTAGCATGCGGCAAACAATAAATTCATAAGCAATCCGTTTCTATTTGACTCCTGGTTGCTGTGTGAAACTGAATAAACATGTGTTGTGTCATCTCTACTTTCCAAAGCAATCAGCTGTAATGTCATCATCAATATTGCATGAATTTGCCTGATAGAATTACAATGGCTCCAATAATCACACTTCAAAAGTCAGAACATTCCCAAGAGTTTCTGATCCTCCCGGCGGACGAAGACGCAGCCTGATTTCAAAATGAACATCTCATCTGCGCATTGCACCATCAAACTGTTCTGCTTATCTCCTTCAGGACTTGACGCCAAAGTGTTTCCCGCCATTGATCCTTCTTTGACGCTTCCTAATCCTCACCAGTCAATGCACTTTACTGGAACTCTCCATTGGCTGCCATTGTTTTCCTGCATCTCTCCTGTTCTTTAACTCACATCCACCATAGTCCATGACATCCTCGCCTCAGGAGGCTAAGTAGGGCCGTTGAACAAAAACCCCTCTGGGCTGGACTATCACTGGTGGAGAGGGAGTGGTCGTCCTCGGTTTACTCACTTTGCTTAAAAAGAGTTTGGAGCAAGTCTGAGACAGGACAGACACCCCTGCTGTACACTAAGAGTTTACTTCAATATCCACAATGGCGGTATTTAAAGAGGCACCTGTCATACTTATTTAAATAAAGTGTGACACACAAGTTCATCTAAAGTGCATACAATACACACACATGAACACAATCCAAGTGTCACGTTTCCTTCACAGGCCGAAGTCGTGATGTTATTACCGGCTGACAGTCAGACAAGCCACATAGCTCAAAAGTGGCATCTGCTGGTCGTTGTTGGTACTGCACTACTGAAACAGGGACCGGTGGAAGGTTAAATGTTGCTGCCGCCTAGTGGCCAACACCGCTAACAGCATAGTAGAGTTCACTATTCCCCATTTTATACGTTTCAGCCTCATTCCATCCATTCTTTTTTTTTTTTTTTTACCGCTTGTCCCTTTCGGGATCGCAGGGGGTGCTTGAGCCTATCTTAGCTGCATTCCAATATGGAATTAATTATTTATTCTAAACACAACACTTAGTATTTTTGACAAGATTTTTGTCCCCAAAGTTAATGGTAAAATATTTTTTAATCAGTGTCCTACTGATTAAATCATTTGACAATACTTCATTTATTCGTTTTAATTACGCTACCTTGAACTGTGGAAAAAGTAGCAATTGATGCCAGCTCACGCTTCTTGAAACCAGACAATAAAATTGAAATAGAACAAAACACAAATGTAAATGAAAAAAATCTATAAGTATATATTTTTTTAATCTTGCGATTATGGGTGTTGGGTACAGACTTCCGAGGGCAAAAATGATATATATACATATATATATATATATGTAACGGGTATAAGAAATACTTTGATTATTTGAGTGAAATTCCTGCTAAAATATGTATTTTGTTTTGTTATGCAATGAGAGGTCCAATTGCGCCATCTGCTGGTACCTGAAAAGTCTGTAGATATGACCGCAAACCGGAAGCTATTAGTAGACTTCCTGTTCTCTGCTAATGGTAAGACACGTTTTGATATTGCTCTGCAAAATATTATAAATTACCCTAAAGCTAACGTGAGAGTTATTGTAAGATACACAGTTATTTAATGGCAGTTGGAATGCTATGTTGTGGAATTTTCATTTTGACTTGGTAATTGCTCACGTCAGATGTCCTACTATTTTGCACTGAAGTCGATATTATTTTCCCCCTGTAGACATCGAAAGCAGCAGAGGTGCTAAGCACATATTGTGTGTATGTGCTCTCTGATCACTCATTGCAGGTAATAATTGTTGCACTATGTGCGTTTTACGTGTCAAGACGTTCATATTTAAATTTGTATTGTTCGCCATTTTAACATGGGAACAACGTGGTCTGTCATATTCGCTAGTCACCACCAGAGGGTGCTAAAAGTCCATTTCATTATTTGTGTCATGTCTTGTATTGTATTTTGTATTTTTCTATTTTATAAATATATAAAAAAGGATGATGTTGGTTTAAAACCAAGTTAAAAATATGTTGTATTGAATTAATTGTAATACCATTAAAGATAAAAGCAAGTTAAAACCACTATACGATCACACACGAAAAAAGAATACTGTTAAAAACCATTGTATTAAGTTACATCTGTAATTGCATTTCATGTAATTGTGAAAATATGAAGATGTTATGTACTTGAGTAGACTTCCTGTTTTCTGCTAATGACATCGAAAGCAGCAGAGGTGCTAACCACATATTGTGTGTATGTGCTCTCTGATCACTCATTGCAGGTACCAGTAAAGAACCACATCATCCAATCCAGCCTGTGTGTGGGTTCTTGGCGGGACGGGTACACAGCAGTTACATATATATACACACATATATATTAAAAAATGTATATATATATATACAGTATATATATACCGTATTTTTCGGACTATAAGTCGCAGTTTTTTTTCATAGTTTGGCCGGGGGTGCGACTTATACTCAGGAGCAACTCATGTGTGAAATTAACATATTACCGTAAAATATCAAATAATATTATTTAGCTCATTCATGTAAGAGACTAAACGTATACGATTTCATGGGATTTAGCGATTAGGAGTGACAGATTGTTTGGTAAACGTATAGCATGTTCTATATGTTATAGTTATTTGAATGACTCTTACCATAATATGTTACGTTAACATACCAGGCACGTTCTTAGTTGGTTATTTATGAGTCATATAACGTACACTTATTCAGCCTGTTGTTCACTATTCTTTATTTATTTTAAATTGCCTTTCAAATGTCTATTCTTGGGTTTTATCAAATAAATGTCCCCAAAAAATGCGACTTATAATGCAGTGCGACGTATGTTTTTTTTCTTCTCTATTATGCATTTTCGGCAGGTGCGACTTATACTCCGAAAAATATGGTATGTGCTGGAGCCTATCTCAGCTGCATTTGGGCGGAAGGCAGGGTACACCCTGGACAAGTCGCCACCTCATCACAGGGCCAACACAGATAGACAGACAACATTCACACACTAGGGCCAATTATATATATATATATATATATATATATATATATATATATATATATATATATATATATATACATACATACAGGTATATATATATATATATATATATATATATATATATATATATATATATATATATATATATACATACACACACATACACATACATATATACATATACACACACATACACATGATATATATGACATAGGCAGCACAGGGGTTAGTGCATGTGCCTCCAAATACGAAGGTCCTGAGTAGTCCTGAGTTCAATCCCGGGCTCTGGATCTTTCTGTGTGGAGTTTGCATGTTCTCCCCGTGACTGCGTGGGTTCCCTCCGGGTACTCCGGCTTCCTCCCACCTCCAAAAACATACACCTGGGGATAGGTTGATTGGCAACACTAAATTGGCCCTAGTGTGTGAATGTGAGTGTGAATGTTGTCTGTCTATCTGTGTTGGCCCTGCGATGAGGTGGCAACTTGTCCATGGTGTACGCCGCCTTCCGCCCGAATGCAGCTGAGATAGGCTCCAGCACCCCCCGTAACCCCAAAAGGGACAAGCGGTGGAAAATGGATGGCTATATGACATATTATATGCTTTATATGTTTTTATCTATATATATACAAAACATTAAAATGTATATTATATATTTCCTCAGAACAGAACCCATAATCAAAATAAAAACATATTGTAAAATTCCCAGGAATGTAGGCTCATACAACTTCTTTGTTTGTCTTGTCATTATTGCACAAGATGCGATTCAACCACACAACAACCCCAATGTGCGTCTCCCCACTTTTCCCGGCAATACTCGAACCCCACTTCCTATCCTCAACGTCACTTCCCTAGGTCTCCCCGGAAGTCCCGCCCCCCAGCCAAAGTCATTGGCTAACACCCCGTAGCCAGCCGCAACATCATATAGAGCAGTGGTCCCCAACCTTTTTGTAGCTGGGGACCGGTCAACGCTTGAAAATTTGTCCCACGGACCGGGGGGGGGGGGGGGGGATTTTTTTTTTTCATAAAGAAATACAATCATGTGTGCTTACGGACTGTATACCTGCAGACTGTATTGATCTATATTGACATACACATACACAATATGTATATATAGTGTTTTTATGTTGATTTAATTTTAAAAAAAAAATAAAAAATTATTTTATTTTTTTTAAATTTCTTGCGCGGCCCGGTACCAATCGGTGGGCCGCGGCCCGGTGGTTGGGGACCACTGATATAGAGGCTTTACAGCTGACGTCATCAGCCACGTGACATTAGCTTGGCGGCCATCTTGCCGGTCACCAGTTCACTGCCGGTCAACGACTCACACACTTTATCAATGTAATTGTTGAGCTTCATATTGGAATTGAACAATTAATTATCATGAGTGAATGCATTAGGAAATTTCAAAAAAAAAATTATGATGGACCTTGTGAAACAATTTTTTTCTAATGTAGCATTTTTGAACAAGAGGCTTTTTGTTACTTCATTTGGCACAAGGTAAAATCTACATTGGTAAAGTTTTCAAGCCATTGGCACAAGGTTAACATTTTTATTGGTAAAGTTTTCAAGCCAATCAGCTGAGGCATCATGAAAAAATAAGAAAAAAATAAAAACGGTAGCAACTTAAACAGACAGGTATCTGAATGATTTCACTATTCAGTTTTTTAATATGTCAAGTTATGAAATGCCATTACAAAACAAATTGAACTGGGTATATCCCCATCAACAACGTGCTTAATTATTTATGGCAGTCATTATGAATAATGTGATTGTTTAATTGTTTCAGGTGCAAAAAGCGAAGATCCACTATCCCCAGACTATGTGCCAAGTATATTTGAGCATACCCAGTCACCTCACAAACGAAAACTCAAATGTTCAATGAAGATCTTTGAGAGAAGACAAAATGTCAAGCAGCGTAAGAGAGACCGCGAGAGGGCATTGGCAGCAGCAGCAGCACTCGTCAATATTTCCCAGTCTGTCCCTGGTGAAAATGATCAACTACCCGCTGGTGAAGATGTGGTGCACGCTGAGATTCGAAAAGAAGGCAGCTTAATCCACTAGATGTTGAGGGCACCAGAGAATTAGCTGCTGTCCGTATCCATGTAGAGAGAGTTATTGGACTCGCAAGACAAAAGTATACCATGATGGAAAATATCATACCCATCTCTTTATTGTCATCTGATGACAGTGGTTTCACAACATTAGATAAAATTGTACAAGTGTCTTGCGCACTTACAAATTTATCCGACCCAATTGTACCATTTGAGTAATGATGTTGCATCCATATTTTTTCTGTAATAAATACCAGGAAAGAATCTTAAAGAAACAACTTTTTCTCTTTTACTTCCAACTTCTTACAGTTAGGGCAAAACCATCGTTGTGGGACTCGTTTTATGCCAAGACATTTCATGTGGAATGCTTTGATGCTGCAGTTCTCAGCTTTACAAACCAACATATCCTCAGTGGGAGGGTTACGGCAGTAGCAAACAAACTCTTCCGAAGCGGATGCAGTTGTAGCAACAGATTGTTCTACCGTGTACACGTTAGCTAATAGCTCTGGCATAATACAACGGAGATAGAAACCAATCCAGCCATGCAGGTACAGTGGCAGCACAGGATCTGACCATCTTTCGCTATTGCTACCCAAGGTCTGAGGGGAGGATCATTCATCCGTTGAGAGTGTTTTACCTGAAACAGATAATATGACATACCTTATATTATTATCAGTCCCTAATTTGGATATAATATACAAGGCTAGACCTCTTACTGTCCATTTATGCATATTTTACCTGGCATTTGGTAAATGTTCTCATGAATCATTCATTAAATTAGCCTGAAAATTTAAACCTGGTTCATTTTGAGCAAGAAACCAAAATGAATTATCAAGCCTGAATTCTAAAAATTATTTTAAAGTTTCATAAGCTCTATACTGAATAGTTGGAAATTATGTAATGTTGTTTTATTGTAGGAATTAATTTCTCAGATTTCAATATGAAGCTCCTGGAAACAGTTTTTTACAAAGCAATTTTTTATAGAATTTTTTTATAATATTGTTTGGTCACATCCTTAAACTGAATACGATACATTTTCAGGCTAATCTTTTATTACAAAAAGCCTCCTGTTCAAAAATGATTAATTAAAAAACTGTTTCACAAAGTCTATAGTAGTTTTTCGAAATTATGTAATGCATAGAGAAAAAAAAAAAGCTTAACAATGTTAGTTTTCATTAGAATCACTTCAGTAGTTTTTTCACAATCACACTGTTACTGTCACGCGGATTTGTAAACAGACAGTAGGCTCTTCTGTGTGTGCTTTTTCCTTACCTTGGTCATGAGAAGAAATCCATTTTTGTTTGGAATCTGCCATATCAGCCCATCATGCACAAAACCTGCTGTTAAATACTTGTAGGCATCCAGACTCTTGTATGCCTTAAGGTTCTTTCCAGTGTACGGAGATGGTGAACGGACGAGGTAATTATAAATGTCTGGATATGAGAGATCAGGCAGGTCGGCTGTTGCAAAATGCTCATGCTTCTCGGTAAAAGGTACGGATCCGTTGTGCCAACAAGGTTCAACTTCTCTCGGTAACGTTTCTTGGACTCTTCATCCAAATGCACAACTTCATTGGATAGCAAATCAACCATAATTCGGATGAAATCGGTGAAAATGTAGCGCAGAAATCAAACTGAATCTGTACGAACACGTAGGAACGAGCTGACCGGTTGACCGGCAAGATGGCGGCGTAACACAAAGTCACGTGATAAAACCATGTGACTGCAAAGCCTCTATACTGTGTATATATTAAATACATTTCATATAATTTATACAGTATACACAACATACACATATAATATATACATCTATAAAATGTATGTAATTGTCACGTTTGCGGCCCTGCATGCTGGCGGTTGTTGTGATTTTGAGATGTAACTTCTATGCACGAATGTAGCTTGCAGGTAAAATAATATTTAATAACACCGGTAGTCAAACTGTACATAAACACAGAACACTAGTGCGATTAGGAGCGCACAAAAGACTATACAGAAAAACTCAAAACAAGACGACACTTACGGTGAGGCGTGAAAAGAAGGAACATCGTGCCACAGCAGTCAATGGGTGAGGGCTGACATCCGGGCAACTGAGCTACATACGGGTTCTTCGAGCCATAGCAACCAGACTGGCATTGAAAACAAACCGTTGCCATTACTCTTTAACCTGTCGACCTACGCTGGTTAAACCCGTCATTCTGCCTCCAAAATGCCGAAAAACTGTGTTGTTTTTGGTTGTGCTAACCACTAGTGATGGGTTGATGAGGCCTCATGAAGCGTTTCGACACATTGCAAAACTGTATTGATACTGTGTCGATACTGTGTCACTAAATACTGACATCTGCTGGACATTAAAAATCCCTACAGGCAACCTATGGACCGACTCAACTGACACTGATATTATGACCTAGTATATACAATAATATAAACCAAGTCATTGTATTTCATTTAGGATTATTTCATATCTTCATTTAAATAAAAATATATTTTTTAGATACAGTCAAATAATGTGAACATGTATCATGACTAGGATGGTAGAAGGTGGGGATTGAACCCCAGTAACCAATTGCTGGCACAGCCACGCTACCAACTTCGCCACGCCGTCATTCCTGTACCTTCTCTAGTAACAGTACTGATGGGTCCACACAGATGCATCGGCGCATGCGTCGAGCTCATAGAGCGAAACCCTGTGTCGGTGCGCGTACCGCTTTTAGAAAGTCACGTGACCGATCATGAGCTGCTTTGGTCACGTGACCGATACGCGAACTGTATCGCACTGACGCCTCCTCTGTGCCCTGTGAGCAACCTTCCCTCTAAGGTGTGCGCCTGCGCAATTGCGCAGTGCTCAAGCGTCCTCCGCGCACACCGTGCGCCGCACAGCCAATATATGCCGCGCACCAAATCAAACCCATCTGAATTCTAAACAAAATAAACACATTTATTCTGTGTAATTTTGAAATGCAACTTTGAGTGACAGTGACAACAAGCGGCCCTAATGGTGTTCGTCAACAACACGCATTGCGCCGCTTCCTAATAAACACAGTTTGGCGCGCAGGCGTCAGTGCGATACAGTTCATGAGCGGTCACGTGACCAGAACAGCTCATGCGCGGTCACGTGACCAAAACAGCTCGTGTTCGGTCACGTGACTTTCTAAAAGCGATACGCGCACCGACACAGGGTATCGCTCTATGAGCTCGACGCATGCGCCGATGCATCGGTGTTGCCGGACCCATCACTACTAACCACAACTGGAAACAGGGAAAACAAAGGTTGTATTTTGTTCTGCCAAAGCGTGATAAAAGCCCACAGAGACGAGACAAATGGCCCGCAGCTTTACACCGGGAAAACGAGGACGGTTCTCACTGGAGTCCCCCAAAGTCCCGGGTCGTGTGTTCGGATCACTTCGTTTCTGGTAAATATAAGGAACAAAAATCCACCTTCTTAACCACAACTTGGCTATACGTCCGTGCTAATGTTGTACTTGTTGAATTTGTACCTTTAACGTTCGACAGCTGAAGTTGTTGTACAAAAATAACATGCGGTATATACTATATAGTCTATAGCCTAGCTAGCTATTCTCGAAAACCGGACAACGAGTGGATACCAAAGGCAGCGTTAAGATGGACACCACCGGGAAAACGTAAGCCAGGGCGGCCAAAGAACACCTGGCGAAGAACAGTTGAAGGGGAGCTGAAAGAGATGAAGCTTACATGGGGCGAGGCACAGAGACGAGCACAGCAGCGAGATGAATGGCGTCGAGTCGTCGAAGCCTTATTTCCCATCCGGGAAGAAGAGGATTAAGTTACGTAAGTAATAAACTATATAGTCTATAGCCTAGCTAGCTATTTTCAAAAACCGGTTTCGTTTAAATTTGCACTTAACAGCTGGGTTTTTAAAAACCAATAAACCCTATAATTTTCATGTTGCCATTCAATACATGTAGCCCTCAAATCTCTCAATATTTTATACACTAACACTTGATCTTGTTGTTGATAACTTCCGCGTCTCTTTCTTACTAGCGCGCAGGCTAAGCTAACTAGCAAGCTAAGCTAAGCCTGAGAAGCTTTAAAGTTCACTGAGACGAGTCTGCCGCAAATAATACATTTTCGTTTTTTCACACGATATGCGAATAAGTAAAAATGCGTAAATGAAGGATTTAACGCCGACTTCCAAGCCACAACGCTCGTTAAATGCTTTTTCTGTCAATGCTGTGTTCGCTGTGAGCTGGTTTGTTTTCAACGAATTCCCGGTTGCTAGGGGATTGGTAGGCGGAAGTGATGTAGGTCCGCCCTCACCCATTCTCCAGCGCTGAGAAGAGGCTGTTGATTACTAACTCAACTCAGGTGGACCTAACGGCGCTTTGAGGCAGGAGTCAAGTCACTTTAGGACGGACTAACTAAAACAGGAAGACAAACCAAAATAAAAGCGCTAGACCGGAACTAAATATTCAAACAGGAAAACGCAGGAAAACGCGGACAAACTAAAAATATATCATATATATATATATATATATATATATATATATATATATATATATATATATATATATATATATATATATATATATATATATATATATATATATATATATATATATATATATATATATATATATCCATCCATCCATCCATCCATCCATTTTCTAACGCTTGTCCCTTTCGGTGATCGGTGCTGGGGCCTATCTCAGCTGCATTCGGGCAGAGGGCGGTGTACACCCTGGACAAGTTGCCACCTCATCACAGGGCCAACACAGATAGACAGACAACATTCACACTCACATACACACACTAGGGACAATTTTAGTGTTGCCAATCAACCTATCCCCAGGTGCATGTTTTTGGAGGTGGGGGGAAGCCGGAGTACCCGGAGGGAACCCACGCAGTCACGGGGAGAACATGCAAACTCCACACAGAAAGATCCCAAGCCCAGGATACAAATGAGGTGGTTCGGGCATCTGGTCAGGATGCCACCCGAACGCCTCCCTAGGGAGATGTTTAGGGCACGTCCGACCGGCAGGAGGCCACGGGGAAGACCCAGGACACGTGCCTGGGAATGCCTCGGGATCCCCCAGGAGGAGCTGGACAAAGTGGCTGTGGAGAAGCGGAAGAAAATGGATGGATGGATGGATATATATATATATATATATATATATATATATATATATATATATATATATATAGATGGATATTGTTATGGATGTGTTCAGGAATATGGGGAATTTGGGGTAAAACGTCAAGTGCTGTGAATATGTACTGTACTGTTGGAATGTCACTGTTAGAAATACACACCAAAAAAATGACATTTAAAACTACAATGTAACCAAACATTTAATAAATGACTTTGCAATACAAAACAACCTGTGCAAAAATATTCATACAAAGAAAAGGCCTCTCTTGGTCAAATGGTACAAACGTCACATAAACCCCATCTAGATGGCAGCCAATGATGAATTAAAATATACCTAAAGGGTTTGCTTTAAAAAAAAAAAAAAAAAAAGTTAGAAAACACACACAAAAGCACAAAACGATTGTTTGGCCTAATAAAAAAGTACCTTGATTTGATGAAATTCACAGTGTTACGTACAAGTGGTTTTTGCACTACTTCACACATGCAAGCATGTGCATGGGGAGAGAAATGTAAAAGTGACATTAATAGAATGATCTTTTCATCATGTATGAGTTACACTGATAGACTTTCTATAACAGATATGAGAATGCCCGATATGTTGGATTTTAACACGTGTAGTGAAGAACAAACACTGAAAGCCACGATTGTCGCAGGTCGTCCATCCCTTCCAAACACATACGTTCTGTTATGCTCCTGCAGATTCTCATTATTTCTCTTGTCTTTTTCAAACTTCTCTTATTCATTGATAGAAAATAAATCACAAGAATATCGGAGGATTGAAAAAAAAAGCTGTTTGTGGATTTAAATCGCTGCACAGTTTGGACATGTTCAACAAACATTTGCTTTTCAGTCTAGTTAAATATAAAACGATAACGTCATTCTTTGGAAAATGTCTGAGGTCTTAATAATTCAAGGGTATAATAAACAATCAAAAAGAATAATCATAAAAAAAGGTAGCACTTTGTTTGTTTAATTTAACAAAAAGGACCAGGAGACATGAATACAAGCTTCCTTCAATACGTCAAACACTGGAAAAACACTACAAATAATATCCAATTTAGAAAAAAATATACAGAACCAAAATGTTCCTTTCTTTGAGAATGAGAGTCCAAGGCAAAGATGTCCAATGTGTAGCAAGTAAGCATATGGAGTAGTTTTATCCTGTTTAATCATTTATCTTAAAAAAAGGGGGACTAATATCAAAGTGGCGCCTGTATCATCATGCATAAAAAAAAGAATGTTTGGACACCCCTGCTATGATTCTACATGCGGCGAATGATGCACCTTTACGTATGATGTCATTGTTCTTCCTTTCTGTACTCCATTCAACACAAAGTAAAAGAACAGCAGACACAAAACTGCTGACTCGTCTTAGAAGATGCATAAAAAACAAAAAAACAACAACATTCGGATGTCATGTTTGTGTGAAAATGATGATTTAATTTAATCGTACGCCCCACTTTTCATCCGATTCGGGTTTGCATACATGTTTTTTTGCCCGTGTTTAATTCCGAAGTTCCTGAACAAAGCAATTTCTGTGCCTGTTTTTCATTGAGGACGACTGCAAAATAGGCCATCGTGGGGCCAAAGAAAGTTGCGAGTACCAGGATTTGGAATAAAGAAGGTGAGAAACACTATAGTGGCTCCCCCCTTCCCTTTTTGCTTATCAACGTCATTGCCCACAAGATTCTTCATTAAAGGTAAAAGTGATGTTAAATGTTCATTTACTCAATTAATTAGTGATTTATACGTATTTCAATTAGGGCTGCAGCTATTGATTGCTTTAATATTCGGGTAATCTATTGATTAGTTTGTTCGATTAATCGAGTAATCGGATAAAACACTTTATGGCCTTTCTAAAATTGTTAAAATAATTTTTCTGCTTGCCATAACCTTTATTCATTTTTACTAATAAAAATATGTCTGCAGTACGTCGCTCTCTAGTGCCCTCTATTGCAGGGACCGTGCTGATACTATGTCTGCATATTTAAAATGATACATTTTTTTTTATTAGTTAAATGTATTTATTATATTTTATTAGTTACACTCATTGAACCATGAATCGAAGCAACCGAAAACAAATCGAAGATTTTTTTTTAGTCGATTCATCGTTGCAGCCCAAATGTCACCTTGTTTTCTGCATGTAAACAATAATTATTGTCTATAAAACGTGTGTTGTAGTCATATTTTGGGTTATCTGGAACGGATTATTTGTATTTGCTTTATGGGAAAAATTGCTTAGAGGAAGGGTGTCCAGACTTTTTGACTTGGGGGCCGCATTGGGCAAAATGCTGTTGAATGCATGTAAAGTAACTACATATACATATATATATACGGATACGGCCCCCCAGCATATATATATATATATATATATATATATATATATATATATATATATATATATATATATATATATATATATATATATATATATATATATATATATATATATATATATATATATATATATATATATATATATATATATATATATAGCCGGGCTATATATATATATATATATATATATATATATATATATATATATATATATATATATATATATATATATATATATATATATATATATATATATATATATATATATATATATATATAATTACTACACATATATATATTATTAATATAATGGATATATAATTGATGATTCATATATTTGAATATTAAGAGTAGGGCTGCAACAACTAATCGATTAAATCGATTATAAAAATAGTTGGCGATTAATTTAGTCATCGAGTCGTTGGATCTATGCTATGCGCAGAGGCTACTTTTTTTTTTTTTTTTAATAAGCCTTTATTTATAAACTGCAACATTTACAAACAGCTGAGAAACAATAATCAAAATAAGTATGGTGCCAGAATGCTGTTTTTTTCAATAAAATACTGGAAAGGTTAGAAATGTAGTTTGTCTCTTTTATCCGATTATTAATCGATTAATCGAAGCAATAATCGACAGATTAATCGATTATCAAATGAGTTGTTAGTTGCAGCCCTAATTAAGAGTATGTGAAAGTTTGACTTCTACCTTGTTTACTTCGGTGAGAACCTCCTTAAAGTTTTGTGATCAATTAGAAAATATCAAGCAGCTAAAATGTGCCAAACATGAATACGTGCGGAGAGAGTGTTTTGCATTTTTCCCATCATGCATTGTAGTGGCTTTGATTTAACTCTAAATTATGTATAATGATTGGACATTTTTTTATGATATCCACAAAGTTCAGTGAGCGTGTGTGTTGACTTCCTGTGTGGGTTGCAGTTTGCACCATGCGTGGGGAAAGTTGGTTTAGACTGGGTCATATGAGTAAATGCTGTGCCGTGTACACTTTCAATTAAAATTTGTGGTCGTTGACTTGATTTACTCACATTTTCCACAAGAGGGCAGCAAATTTGCAGCAAACAGACTTTCAACTATTTAAAAGAAAGATATCTCTTGTTGAACTTGTGACGTCTTGCGGGCCGAACTTGACCCGCGGGCCTTAGTTTGGACACCCCTGGCTCAGAGGTACCACTGTGTAGTTTAGGTGCGTGACAAAATCAAAAGTACCAAAGGCAGTGAAACATTTGGAGTTCCACCCTGCACAAAGTCAAGCATGCTATTGCTTTACTTTCCATATTGTTGATAAATTGTGTTCTTACAAAGTACATTTTTAGGTAGTTTCCTTAAAATAATTGTTGTTGATTGACTCCACCTTCTTGTATGCTCGGCTGGACCTTCTTCTTTTTCACCATCATAAAATATAATATTCCATTCACTCATGTACTGTATTTACACAAAGGTTAGAATAATGAGAAGACTGCTATGAGGCGGTCTTCAAATGGTCTGTTTGAGCGGCCACATTCCTCCAATTGGTCCCAAGTGCGACCGAGGATTACAGGTCTGCGGTGATGACGCCGTCGTTAAACATCATGACGTCAGAATTGGCCGCCAGCAGCGCTGTGTGGTCCAATTGTGTCGCCATCTTGTGGGTGAGCTGTCCGTACACCTGAGGGCCTCCGCCGTTCCCCGGCATGATGCAGTGTGACAACAGTGGCGTGTTGGCGTCGTGATTGGACCCCGTGGTGGAGGGCACGCCGCTGACGTGACCCGTGCTGGTGGAGCCGCTGGCGCTGCTGGGCGAGCGGGATTTAGGAGGCGGCAGGTGATGCTGCTGGATCACCCGGGTGGGCGGCGCCGGGGCAGGGAAGTGAGCGGGGAAGGCCGCGTACCCCGGAGGGATGGGGTAGCCGTTGACGGGAATGAAGCGCTGGTGTGTTTGGGGCACCGCCATGGGCGCCCAGGCGGGCATGGGCGCCATCTGCCCCGGTGAGGGCAGAGCCTGGGCCGGGTAGAGGTACCCCGTGGCGGTGGCGTAGCGAGGGTTGCTCAGGTTGCTAACGGGGCTGGCGCTCAGCGAGGTGGTCTGCGTGGTGGCGTTACCTCCGCCACCAGAGGGCGTGCTGGAGCTGGCGTGAGACGACAGGCCCTCCCAGGCTCGTAGGCGACTGTGCAGGTCCTTGAAGCGAGGTCTGCGTGACGGACCTTCCTGCCAGCACTCAGTCATCAAACCATAGAACCTGCAAAAACACAAGTTATTATTTATAGTCCAAATATAGGACACTTTTGAAAAGTTTCAGACTCAAGGTCAATTTGCATCAATATCAGACAAAAAGGATGCTCGGGGCCATTTTGATGCATTTTCTATGCTATTATTAAACAAGGCACAAATACCAATTAAACATCCAACATTTTAGCTTCCTGTTATAGTTGATAAAGCAAATTATTGTAATCCCCAATCATATATCTCATTCATAATTCCTTTATTAGCTTTTAAGTAGAGATGTCCAATAATGGCTTTTTTGCAGATATCCGATATTCCGATATTGTTCAACTCTTAATTACCGATTCCGATTTTAACCGATACCAATATATACAGTCGTGGAATTAACACATTATTATGCCTAATTTTGTTGTGATGCCCCGCTGGATGCATTAAACAATGTAACAAGGTTTTCCAAAATAAATCAACTCAAGTTATGTAAAAAAGTGCCAACATGGCACTGCCATATTTATTAATGAAGTCACAAAGTGCATTATTATTTTTTTTAACATGCATCAAAACAGCAGCTTGGAATTTGGGACATGCTCTCCCTGAGAGAGCATGAGGAGGTTGAGGTGGGCGGGGTTGGGGGGGGGGGGCGGGGGAGTTGTAGGGGGTAGCGGGGGGTGTATATTGTAGCGTCCCGAAAGAGTTAGTGCTGCAAGGGGTTCTGGGTATTTGTTCTGTTGTGTTTATGTTGTGTTACGGTGCGGATGTTCTCCCGAAATGTGTTTGTCATTCTTGTTTGGTGTGGGTTCACAGTGTGGCGCATATTTGTAACAGTGTTAAAGTTGTTTATACGGCTACCCTCAGTGTGACCTGTATGGCTGTTGACCAAGTATGCTTGCATTCACTTGTGTGTGTGAAAAGCCGTAGATATTATGTGACTGGGCCGGCACGCAACGGCAGTGCCTTTAAGGTTTATTGGCGCTCTGTACTTCTCCCTACGTCCGTGTACACAGCGGCGTTTTAAAAATTCATAAATTTTACTTTTTGAAACCGATAATTTCCAATATTACATTTTAAAGCATTTATCGTCCAATATCATCGACATCTCTACATCTGATATATCACTAAGCTTTAGAACGTTGTTGTAAAAATCTCCTTCCGTGTTGGTCCCTGACACCCGCATTTCAGGCTGGCCGCTCTGGAAACACTCTGTGGAAACGCTCCCCACCCACACTGCTTGGTGCTTCATCTGAGCTGCTGTGACTTAGATTACCATAGTAACTAGTATATCATGAAAAAGTGCAGATTCCAACCATTGAAATACTTTGTATAGTTCAAGACTTACGGTAATTTGAAAACATGACTGCACATCATAATGGCAGCTACAGTTTCTATCTTAAAGATCTAAAAAAATTATTTGTGAATGTCCGGCGGGCTAGATTGAAAAGCTTATTTGCCCAGGTCTGCACTAGAGGGTACGGATGAGCACATTTAGACGTGAGCATACCTTGGAGGACAGTCTTCAGGACACGGCAGTAGTTGTCTCTTTCTAACCATCTCCATCACTTCCTGGTTGGAGAAGCCATAGTAAGGCTGCAGGCCGTAGCTGAAGATCTCCCACAGCACCACTCCAAACGACCAGATGTCGGAGTCGGTGGTGAACTTTCCATAGGCGACGGCCTCGGGAGGCATCCAGCGAATAGGAAAAAGGGTTTTGGGCTGAATACAGTAGTAGTCTGACGAGTATATCGCTCTGGAGAGGCCCAGGTCCGATATCTTCACGTGGAGCTGCTCGCCAACGAGAATATTCCGCGCGGCGAGGTCCTTATGAATGTAGAAGTGACTGGCCAAGTACTCCATCCCGGCAGCCACCTGGGATGCATTAGTGTGAAAAAGATGGGAGTTTTAAAGGACTAAACCACATTGGAATCTCCAAATAAAAAAAGTCTGTCGACCAAAGCTCCATTTATCATATGTATTTTGACATATGTACAGTATGATATACCATAATCCTATAGTAAGTGTCACACTTTATCATTTTCTGTTTTTTTCCATGTAACTCTCTGTGGAAAGTTTAGCTGAAAGATATTTTAGACCAGGGGTCCCCAAACTACGGCCCGCGGGCCGGATACGGCCCCCCAGCGTCCAAAATCCGGCCCGCGGGAAGTCCCAAGTTAAAAAAAATAAAAAAAAATTTTTTTTTTATTATTATTTTTAAAAAAATCTGTCCTTAATAGTCCATTTTCTACCGTCTCCTAGCCACTCAGGCAAATCATATGGTCTAAAAATGCATTTTACCATCGATAACGTGACATGCAGCAAGTGCGCTCTTTAAGTCAATTAGTGCACGAGGAATATATATATATATATATATATATATATATATATATATATATATATATATATATATATATATATATATATATATATATACACACACACACATATATACACATATACATATGTACACATATATACACATTAAGGGGTGGGAATCTTTGGGTGTCCCACGATTCGATTCAAAATCGATTCTTGGGGTCACGATTCGATTCAGAATCTATTTTTTTTTTCAATTCAACACGATTCTCGATTCAAAAACGATTTTTTTTTATTTTTCATAATTTTTTTATGAAAACAATACACAGCAATACCATAATAATGCAATACAATTTCAAAACAAAACCCGACCCAGCAACATTCAGAATAGCAATAAACAGAGCAATTGAGAGCAATTGAGGACACACAAACAGGAACAATCTAAAAGTAGTGAGACAAAAATGAATATTATCAACAACAGTATCAATATTAGTAACAATTTCAACATAGCAGTGATTAAAAATCCCTCATTGATATTATCATTACAATCATTAAAACATTTTTTTCTAAAAAAAATTAACAATAGTGTCACAGTGGCTTACACTTGCATCGCATCTCATAAACTAAATGTCTAATGATAATGTCAATGAGGGATTTTTAATCACTGCTATGTTGAAATTGTAACTAATATTGATACTGTTGTTGATAATATTCATTTTGTTTCACTACTTTTGGTTTGTTCTGTGTCGTGTTTGTGTCTCCTCTCAATTGCTCTGTTTATTGCAGTTCTGAGTGTTGCTGGGTCGGGTTTGGTTTTGGAATTGGATGGCATTGTAATGGTATTGCTGTGTATTGTTTTGTTGGATTGATTAATTAAAAAAAAAAAAAAAAAAAAAAAAATGTAATAAAAAAATTAAAAAAATGGATTTTTAAAAAATGAGAATCGATTCAGAATCGCACAACGTGAGAATCGCGATTCGAATTCAAATCGATTTTTTCCCACACCCCTAATACACACATATATATATATATATATATATATATATATATATATATATATATATATATATATATATATATATATATATATATATATATATATATATATATATCAGAGGTGGGACCAAGTCATTGCTTTGCAAGTCACAAGTAAGTCTCAAGTCTTTGCCCTCAAGTCTCGAGTCAAGTCCAGAGTCAAGACAGGCAAGTCCCGAGTCAAGTCCAAAGTCAAGACTGGAAAGTCTCAAGTCAAGTCACAAGTCCTGCATTTTGAGTTTCGAGTCCTTTCAAGTCCTTTTGACCACAGACTAATATTTTTACACAGATTGTGTATGCTTTTAAACCGCTGTATTTATTTATTAAAACAAGTGCATTTGAAATAGCAGGAAAGAAAATAGTACTGACATTGCAATTCATAATAGCACTATTAACCAGTCATTTTAATAGTTTAAACAATTTTAAACATTTAACTCATTCCTTTACAGAATAAACACATTTGCAAAAACAAGTGCAACTGTACTTATTTGTACAAAAGTGTTAACATTGTATTTCCATGGCATATTGCATTGTAACTAGTTCCACAGCAGTTTATATTCTGTTCTTACCTTATCTCATTGATCTCATCTCATACTGTATGTGTGTTGATGTGTGCGTACACATGAAAAATATAACAAATACATGAACATAACAATGAACAGAGTTGTACTTTTTAGATGTCAGGGCCCTATGCAATATGTACACATATTCTTAATATAGTATATATTTTAACTGACCTTTATTTGACTATGTTTGTTTTTTTGTAGGTGGCTAAAATACGCGGTGCTGCTGACCGCCGTCTAACGTTATGTTACTGTGTGTGATACATTGACTAACGTAACGTTAAGTGTAGGTACCTCATGCAACCCTGCTTAAAAAATCACTTGACAAAAAGTATGAATAAGGTAGCAAACTGCAGTGGACGCAACATATTGCCGTGTTTGAAATGACGTTATAACCATAAACATCTTATAAGTAGACGCAATATTGGTTGCTGTGACGCGAGCAATTTGCATCTTGAAGTGGTGATGAGGAGCCGGCGAGCAGCCTAAACTGACAGTTGACAGGTAGAAAACAAAGATGCCGGGCTGGTGTTCAGCGTTTTCCTGCTCAAATGAGCGGACTGTTGAAAATAGGAATCGGGGGATTACTTTTCACAAGTAAGATTTAACATTAATGTACTATTGGTTGTATTTGATGAAAATAACATTACCACAGAGTTGAGAAGGAGCAAAGATCTTCAATATTTGTATGTGAAAATCACAAATAAATCTTCTGGGGGAGGATGACGCCCCTACAGGGGTTTGATTTACAAACTTTCTGCCCCACCTAAAACAAAATTCACCAGCCGCCACTGATTATGATGCATTCTCATTTTAGGCAAAATATAAGACAATACTTTCTTAACAGTATAATTGTAACCAGGAATAAGTCTTCAAGTAACAATATTCAAATACTAACATTGTTGGGTAAAACAGAATTTGGTTTTATTCTGAATCCAGTGAAACAGATTGGTGGTTTTAGCTGATATAAAGATTTTCAGGTGTTTATATATGTTTAAGTATTTGGCAGACACTTTTATCCAAAGCTACATACATAAAAAATACGAATATAACAATCACTGTAAACATGATCATTTAAGGGAAGACTGTAATACAAAATATCAATACAAAGTGTCACGACAGAATAAACTCTCTGCTGCTGCAGCAACAGAGATACGGTCTATAAGATATATAGATATCTAATGTATTCATACATTGTTTATGTAGCATGTATATATAACGTCATCATATTGTTTCTTCAATTTAAAAATAGCTGACCGTTTTTTCCCCCCTTCTCTGGGATTATATTCCCAGTTTTAATCTCGGACGTCTGGTCACTAGCGTATAAGAATATTCTATTACTGTTAAGCAAACTATGAATAATAAAACATGTGTTCGTTATGATAGCTACACGTATGACAAAAAAGCGCGTGAAAATGAGTGGTATTCAGTGAGGTAAAATGAATTAAATGCGTTGACAGTTCATTGCTCCTGCCAAATGAATTGCACTGAGTGGAGCGGATCACCACTCCAAGATGGCGGCCCCGCGTCTCGTCTGCGGCAGTAGGCAGTAGCGCTCGATGCTGTGTACCCTTATAAGATGTCTATGGTTATGACGTTAGCAGTGAGTTTACAGCCTCACTGATTTAACTACACAGCAAATAAAAGTCATGTTACTTAGCCAATAAACGTTATCTTACATTCAAAACTTACCCTTCTTTGTGCAACTTCAAATGTCGAACGAAGTTGGAAGTTGTTGCGTCTCCGTCTGTAATATTCGAACTGCGTGATTTGCATACGGCAATTCGTTGACCGAGTCGTAGTTTTTATACCCGAACGAAACCAACTTTGGTATAAATCTTTCTCACTGGCGCGTTGTTTGACAACTCTTGTTCATTGGTTGTCCTGCAATTTGATTGGATCAATGCTGTGTTATGAAAACAATGTAGATCTAATTTGATTGGCTGTTGTACTGAGAGCACACACGCTGACACGCAGCACACACGCTGATAGACAGACACGTACAAAATGAAAGCTACGGAGCGCTCCCAAATAACTTTTTAAGCTTTAGGTTTTGGGGAAAGTAGCAAGTCATGTCAAGTCAAAAGGCTCAAGTCCAAGTGAAGTCACAAGTCATTGATGTTAAAGTCTAAGTCGAGTTGCAAGTCTCTTTACATTTTGTCAAGTCGAGTCTAAAGTCATCAAATTCATGACTCGAGTCTGACTCGAGTCCAAGTCATGTGACTCGAGTCCACACCTCTGATATATATACATATATATATACACACACATATATATATATATATATATATATATATATATATATATCCGGGCTATATATATCCAGCCCGGCCCCAAGCCAAATTGTTTTACCCCAATGCGGCCCCAGAGTCAAAAAGTTTGGCAACCCCTGTTTTAGACACTTAAACAATAAAGTGTACATTTGAGGTCAATTATATAAAGATATTTTGTTTTGTCAAAAGTAGACAAGCATGCAACCTGACTGTAATTTGCATATTAACTAGGGCTGTCAAGTCATTCAAATATGTAATCGTCGCAAATAATCGCATTTTGTTCATAGTTCACTCAAAATGAGTCGCGATTATCCGCAGATAGATATCATTTTTCATCATTGATAAGTGTACCCTAGACAGATACGTTTTAATTGATTGATTGATTGAGACTTTTATTACTAGATTGCACAGTACAGTACATATTCCGTACAATTGACCACTAAATGGTAACACCCGAATAAGTTTTTCAACTTGTTTAAGTCGGGGTCCACGTTAATCAATTCCTGGACAATTACCGTATTTTTCGGAGTATAAGTCGCACCGGAGTATAAGTCGCACCTGCCGAAAATGCATAATAAAGAAGGAAAAAAACATATTTAAGTCGCACTGGAGTATAAGTCGCGTTTTTTGGGGAAATGTATTTAATAAAACCGAACACCAAGAATAGACATTTGAAAGGCAATTTAAAATAAATAAAGAATAGTGAACAACAGGCTGAATAAGTGTACGTTATATGAGGCATAAATAACCAACTGAGAACGTGCCTGGTATGTTAACGTAACATATTATGGTAAGAGTCATTCAAATAACTATAACATATAGAACATGCTATACGTTTACCAAACAATCTGTCACTCCTAATCGCTAAATCCCATGAAATCTTATACGTCTAGTCTCTTACGTGAATGAGCTAAATAATATTATTTGATATTTTACGGTAGTGTGTTAATAATTTCACACATAAGTCGCTCCTGAGTATAAGTCAGCCAAACTATGAAAAAAACTGCGACTTATAGTCCGAAAAATACGGTACTGTTTTTTTTAAAACAGCTCAACTCAAAAAGGACAAACACGCCTTTAATGACAATAATTTAAATTTTTTTTACCTGCGGTGCGTTGATGTCTTGCCAGATTTTGTATTTTGTAGGAATACAGAATACTGTAGGAGCACTTGCATTCAGAGGAGGAGCTACACCATGTTAAGATAGCAGTTTCACGCAACAATAACACACAAGGTGGATTATTACGATCATGGTTTAACTGTCAAAGATGTTTGGTAATGTAATCTGTGATATTTCTACCTGAATAAATACTTCTGATACTCTGTACACAACTTGTTGTACAAGTTATTGGTATGCATATCTCTGCATGACAATGTTTTTAAACTTTATTTATTTATTAATAAAGTGTAATATTCAGCCTGTTAAACATTCTGTAACTGAGGACTATCAACCAGAACATGATATAAAATAATATACACAATATTTCAGTCAGCCAGAAAGATTCACTCCATATTCCTTAACTGATGTATTAGCATTTATTTAGATAGAAATATCACAGATTACATTTCAAAACATCTTTGACAAAGCATGATCGTAATGTAAGACTTTTTTTTTGTTAATGTCGTTAAACCGGATGCAAAGTGTAGTGCTATTATTTTGAAGCCGGAAGTGTGTGATTGGTTTGAGAAGGTGTTTTGAAATCTGTTGAAGACGGACCTGACTGTTTGCAATAAAAAAGTCGCCTTTCGACTTCCTGCCTTCTGTTGAGCTTGTATCTGTTCTTACTAAAAGAGTAAAAGTAACAATCTACATTTTATGTTATCAATGCACCTTAACTGTAATCTAAACACAAAAGTGAAGCTCCACCCACCTCTCTGAACGACGTGCGCTCAACTGAAGACGGCTCATGGCGAAAAATAGTCTTGTCTTGTCGGGAAAAAAACTTGCCATGATTTTGCACCTGATATATCCATGATGTACCCTTTTCTTTGGCCATTTCTGCTTGCTATTTTCCCGCTTGTGGCTCAACAGTAACTAGTCAACGCAGCCAATTTACCCCTGCTATGGGACGTCCCAACGTCCCGCTATGGAACGCATGTGTGTTAATTGCCTGTTAACTTTGACAGCCCAAATATAAATAATTTCTTAGTGTCCACTGTGGCGGACAGCTGTTTAAAAGCTGTTTTCTAAGCTACATGTAGCAGTTGTCGCTAGAGTTATACTGCCACCCATTGGTCAGCATTTGTAAGCGCAAAAACCAAGATTGCTGACAACTTGCAGAGCAGAAGAATATCTGTCCATTCCTTCTATTCTAGAAGACCATTACAGGTGAAAAAATAACTATTGGTGGAACATCAAGCAACAGCTAAGGAGTAAAATAACTGTTGGAATTTTTGAGTACTGATTTTGGAATTTGAGAAAATTGTGCTTGTGTGCACTGAATTGCACATCATTCATCACTTGCTATATTCTGACGACAAATTATAATATTGCTGTTTTAAGAAATACGTCATGCATATCAATGAATTTTGTTTATGGGTGTCCCGATACAACTTTTAAACTTCCGATACCAATACTGGAACATGAGTATTGAATAACACAGTACTGATAATGAACACAATCAAAAATATGTATCTTATTTTATAGTGTGGGTTGTTAGAAAATGTTTGATCAAATGAAATTACTCAGAGAACAATGGTAGGTATGAAAAACACTAACCTATTTATCATTGGACTTATGCTGTCTTTAAGTTGGAGTGGAGTGGTCATTTTTTTGGGGGGGACACATCCTGGCCACAATAATTCATGAAGTTAAGCTCATGAGGCAATAAGTTGACTGATACGGACACAGTTGTTACTGGATACTTTCTAATACGCTTTTGCCTTGGGAGTAATATGAAAATATATTTGATACTTGTTTATTTTGACAAATGTGGTGTTTTAGACTGCAATATTGTTCTGTTAAGGACACTTATTATATGTATGTCGAGCTTGTGTGCTTAGCTGTTGTGTAGCTGTAATTACTTCAGTAAAACACAAGAACAAATCAACCTTGTGTGCTTATTGGAGGACATTTAGATGTTAACTGGCTGTCCATTTTGCACAAGTAAACGTGTTGCATGACTGCTTGTATCCCAAATTTTAGATGCAGGCAGATATCATCCGACACTTGTTTTCTTTGTGGACTTCGCACCAATACCAATATCGGATCGGGACACCTTTGTTTTATGGTATTTGAATGTAAACTTAGTTTTTATTAGACCGTATCAATATTTTTTAGATGGTATTGGTTCAATCATATTGGTGTTTCGAGTTATTTTTGACCGGAGGCTCAATGTTTTCGCAGTACATTTAACAATATTAGTACATGGCAAACTATAACAACACATTGTTCAAGATCATTAAACATATATTTTAGTTTTCACAAAATCTTGTTTGATTATATTTTTTCCAAAAATCATATTTAATCAGTTGAACTTCAAACAGGTGGACATTTTAAATGTTTTAAATAATATTTTCCATTCCTTGAGAATAACAAACACTTAGAGAAATATTCTGAAGTAGGTTATCATAATTGTTCATGAAAGTGTTGAATTCAACAACATTTGATTAAAAATAAATATATATTTAGAGACTAATATGAGCCGGTTAGAGACTAATATGTGATATATAGTAGCTGATATCCACTTATTTTCATATGTTACCAATAAATCCCATAAATTATCATGGACAGTTTACGACTTTTTTAACGTTTTTATGACTACAAAGCCCAATAATTATTATGAATAAATCATGTCAAGTTTCCACATACAATAATTAATAATTTGATGTTGTGTTAATAAAAGCATTGAAGGCTCCATTCTTGCCTGCATGGACATATGCAGGAAGTCACCGTGGTCCAAGCTGGATTTAACTGTCCCGTCCTCGTCGCTGCTGCAGCCGACATCCGAGTGTGGCGATCGCATGATGAGGAACTCGTGAAGGTCGCCTTGAGGAAGGAACTCGAACAGCAAACAGACGGGCTGCTCCTGGCTGACCACACCCAGCAGACACACCACATTGGGATGTTGCAGCTCTGTCAGGACAGCAGCCTCCTGTAGTAAGAACAAGTGCATTTCATAAACAAACCTCCCATGGTTCATTTGGAGGCTTTGAAACCTTTCAAGCAGACCAGATGTTCCATCCTGGGTGGCAGTGACTTGATAGTCATTGCTTATTTTTTCATCTATTTCCAGTGAACCTTTTTGAGAACATCTGCTGTCATTTTCCCACATGTAGTCTCTCGCCCTTACTGTACGTTCAATGGAAATAAAACTGGACATGCTTGGGTGCTTGTGGGAAGACAGAGCTTTCCACTGGAAGTGAATAAACGCATGACAGCATTTTAGTGCCGCATTTCAAATGTGGAAACTGTCACACGTGTTGTAAACTCTGGTCTAGACTGTACTCAGACGAAGAGTATGGACTCCTGTGCAGTACCTGCTGGAAGTCACTCCACAGTTGGACATTGGAGAT
>NC_084749.1:30286555-30354055 GCF_033978785.1 Entelurus aequoreus | reverse complement strand
CACACGTCACCACAAAGTAAACAAAACATACGTGTGACTCCCGACAAGGCTGTCATATTCTATGGTTGTCGTCACAGTCAAAGATGGGAGTATTACACGCTCTACCTTGAGCACAAGTAAAAATGTCGTCTTGCAAGACCCCCCCATACCCCCGCCCCTCCACGACCTACTCCCGCACGGCTAAAACGATGCGGTCAAAGAGACACGCAGCCTTGGGAAGAAATACGATCTTCTGCTGGAGCGCCAGCTTGCTATGACATAAGGAGGAGTGTGGGAGCTCGAAAAAAAAAAGAGGTCCCGTCAAACATTTCGCGACCTGCTGGGCTTTGATGAAAAAGATATGAAGCTTTCCATGACTTGCGCTTGCGCTCGCACACACACACACACACACACACACACACACACACACACACACACACACACACACACACACACGCACACACACACACCCCTCCACACACACACACAAGCTGTTGTATTCGTTACCTTCTTGAGACATCTGAAAAATGCCTACCTTTTTAGGACCACCCTTTCTAGATATATAAAGATGTGTATTTACAACATTAATAATAACAAATATATATATGTGTATGTATATATATACTATGCAAATATAAAAAAGGTAAGCTTTTAGTAAATTTTTTTTGGAATAATTTTTTTGTTTGTAATTGGTTTTTAATCTTCATGATTTAATTCAAGTTATTACAGTATTTCTCTATATACATATTTCCATCCATCCATTTTCTACCGCTTATTCCCTTCGGGGTCGCGGGGGGTGCTGGAGCCTATCTCAGCTACAATCGGGCGGAAGGCGGGGTACACCCTGGACAAGTCGCCACCTCATCGCAGGGCCAACACAGATAGACAGACAACATTCACACACTAGGGCCAATTTAGCGTTGCCAATCAACCTATCCCCAGGTGCATGTCTTTGGAGGTGGGAGGAAGCCGGAGTACCCGGAGGGAACCCACGCAGTCACGGGGAGAACATGCAAACTCCACACAGAAAGATCCAGAGGCCGGGATTGAACTCACGACTACTCAGGACCTTCGTATTGTGAGGCAGACGCACTAACCCCTCTCCCACCGTGCTGCCCCTATATACATATTTATTTAATTTTTTTAATACATTTTGGCCAAAGGGGGTGCATTTCAATTTCTCACACACACTTGTTATTACATATGTTGGCCAGTCGGGGAGCACTTTTAAAACCGACAAGCAGACAATTTGAAAAATCCCTCCTTTTTGGGACCACCCTAATTTTGATAGATTTCACCACCAGGGGTGCCAATGAGACATTCTCTATTACAGTGTTTTTCAAAATGTTTTGAGCCAAGGCACATTTTTTGCGTTGAAAAAATCCGGAGGCACACCACCAACAGAAATCATTAAAAACGAAACTCAGTTGACAGTAAAAAGTCGTTGTTGCAATTGTTGGATATGACTTTAAACCATAACCAAGCATGCATCAATATAGCTCTTGTCTCAAAGTAGGTGTACTGTCACCACCTGTCACATCACGCCCTAACTTATTTGGACTTTTTTGCTGTTTTCCTGTGTGTAGTGTTTTAGTTCTTGTCTTGCGCTCCTATTTTGGTGGCTTTTTCTCTTTTTTTGGTATTTTCCTGTAGCAGTTTCATGTCTTCCTTTGAGCGATATTTCCCGCATCCACTTTGTTTTTATCCTTCTTCGTGGGGACATTGTTGAGTGTCGTGTCATGTTCGGATGTGCATTGTGGACGCCGTCTTTGCTCCACAGTAAGTCTTTGCTGTCGTCCAGCATTCTGTTTTTGTTGACTTTGTAGCCGGTTCAGTTTTAGTTTTGTTCTGCGTAGCCTTCCATAAGCTTAAATGCCTTTGTTTATTTTTTGTTTAAGCATTAAATACCTTTTTACCTCCACGCTGCCTCCCGCTGTTTCCGACGTCTACAAAGCAATTAGCTACCGGCCGCCACCTACTGATATGGAAGAGTATTATTACACGGTTACGCTGCCGAGCTCTAGACAGCACAGACACTCAACAAAAACACATAATTTGCAGACTATAATTACTGGTATGCAAGTGGCACAGTGGTTGAAAAACACTGCTCTATTAGATGCAATGGTTTTCCGTATTTGGGACCATGATTTATGTCCTAACTTGTTCACCGGTCCTCATATGGAAGGTACTTTTCCTTGTTGATGTCTCAAGAAGGGTGGAAATACAAGAACACACACACACACACACACACACACACACACACACACACACACACACACACACACACACACACACACACACACACACACACACACACACACACACACACACACACACACACACACGCACGCACACAAACCACAGCCGTCCGCACAGCTATTTGAATCAACACACACTTGGTGGTGCCGTGTTATGACTCTCTCTTGAAGTCTGCTGCTCTCAAGACTTCAAAAGGCAAATGCAGCACAAGACTTCATTTAGATTTCACCATGCAGACAAGCCCAAAGGGAGTGTGTGTTCAGGTATGCATTGAGCGGTTTTGGTGGTAATATTGCTCTACTGCCGTCTAACAACAATACTAATAATACTGCAAAAGTTTTGCAGTTATAGCTTGTACACTGTGTGTGTATGTACACTGTAGGGAAGGACAACATGGCCTAAAATCTGTAAAGTGGGTTTGTTGTCTGTCAACCTTTGTTAGATTTCTGGAAGAATAAGTTGATGTATCAAGTGATTTGGTAGTTTTAGTGCATTTTGAAAGTGAAATGAACTGATGTGACGAGCTGAAAGTTGGTTTGGAGAGCTGTGTGAAGAGTTTTGAAAAAGTGACCTAAGTGAAGTGAAGTGAATTATGTTTATATAGCGCTTTTCTCTATTGACTCAAAGCGCTTTACATAGTGAAACCCAATATCTAAGTTACATTTAAACGAGTGTGGGTGGCAGTAAAGTGTCTTGCCTAAGGACACAACGGCAGTGACTAGGATGGCGGAAGCGGGAATCGAACCTGGAACCCTCAAGTTGCTGGCACGGCCACTCTACCAACTGAGCTATGGGAAATGTGTCCTAGCGACTGTAAAAAACTGTAATAAAATTCTAGCTAATCATTTAATTAAGTCAAATACAAATAAGGCAACAAGAGAAGTATCCTACACTTCCCTTTGCTAAAGTAAATATGTACATCCGATATGGGCATCTACATCAACAATATGATTTCCCTGAGTGGCTGGACAGAACAGATTTACAGAAAATCTATTTTTTTAAATCGATTTAAGGATCGTTACAAATAAGAATCGCAATTCATTCGAAAATCGATTTTTTTTTTGACACCCCTATCGTCTATATTGCCCAACCCTAGTAGACTGCATACTTAGTTCCCTATAGTGCAAATTTTGACTTGACAGTGCTGTCTCAAATTGATAACCTTGAACTAGTAATGGATAAATGTGTCACGGCCCGGGCACACGTCATCTGTGTGCGGCGCTGGGCGCACCTCCAAGAGGTCCGGCTGCAGCAAGCAGCTGCAATCAATCGCCAGCAATCAACGAACCTGTCGCTGATGAGAAGACGTGCCTTCTTAAGTCAGCATAACCTGCTATCCTGGGCCATAACGTAAACACCTGTTCACATACACAGCATTCCTCCGTTCCCGCGTCACTAGATGTATGTCTCGTCTCCCCGTATTCCCTCTGGTTCTCTGGCAGCTTCTTGGATCTTGACCACCCGTCTGGACACGGACCTTCGACACCTCTCTATTGCCCCTGACTTCCTGCCTGTACTTTGGACCTCTGAGCCTGTCTTGCCCCTCTTGGACTTCCGCCTCTCGCTCAACACTCCCGGTAACACTCAGCAGTTTATTCCTACACATAGCCGCACACCATACACTTTTGGATTCGTTACACTCCATTCCCTTGTTTATTAATATTAGTTTCTTATTTATATATATATTATATATATATATATAAATAAACAGAGTTAAACGACGTCCCTGTTGTCTGTGCCGTCTTCTTCCCCCTGTACAAACCGTAACAAAATGACGCCTAATTGACATGGCGGCATCTGTTCGATTAAAAAGTAACTTGATTTGACCTGTAAATAAAATAAATAGCTATGCAGAAAGGAATATAAAAGGTGCAACTCTAGTCAATGAGGAAATAGTACACAGAAAAAGTTTACATTTGGTGCTATAAAATTAAAATTATTCATTTCTTAGTTCCATTTAGGTCGATGATTGCGTTAAACACAGAATTTTTTCAGTACAACTGTCACTCGTGAGCCGAAAGAAGCGTGTCCTGATGAACACAGTTTTGTGCTTCACGGTCAAACGACACAGCAGTTGTATTGCTCACACGTTTTTTTTCTCTTAAAGTGACAGACACATCAATGGACACGACATCACTCCTTGTATTTCACTAGTTAGTCCCTCCCCGTCCGACGTGTAGAATAGATGGCGATGACACAGTGGTTTAGGTATGTCGCTGAGGGTTTAATTTAGGATCGTGTGACTTACCTTTGGCTTGTACGCCGTCGTAAGCATGGACATCTCAACATTTTGTCCCCGGACCGGTTTTGGCTGGCGAGGCGCAGGTGGCCTGGCGGACTTCTGGTTGTTGCGGCACACACAAATGAAGAAGAAGAGCAAAGCGATGGCCAATGGGATGGTCACACTGGGAACCAGAATATACAAGATCTCCATGTTGCTGCCGCCGGACTTCTCTTTATGGTCTACAGGAAGCGACGGACAGAGTGGAATGAATAAGAGTATAAGCGGCTACAGAAAATATCGATGATCCCTCACCACAAACGGGTATGTCACAGATCTCCATGCGGACCCCCTCGTCCAGCGTGAAGCACCAGGGGGCCTCGTGTTTGTTCCCTGGGTTGCGGCAGTATGAGTGTCCGCCGTTGAGCTCTGGGTAGCGGACAGCCAGGAAGTTGTGGCTGTGAGGATACTGGGAGTTCCACGGCTGACATTGACGGCTCGACTTGGTCACGCTGACCGTGCCGCGGTATTCCGAGCCACTGCTGTTGTAACACCTGTGGTCTGATGGAGACCAGAGAATAAGACATTAGAATTTACTTTGATTCTCATACTGGACAATGCTTTCCCCTCACAGATTTTGAGCAAATTATTATGACAACTACAGTGGTCTCCCGGTTTTTGTTATAGTCATCCGTTCAGTACATAATGTTTGAAATTGAAATGTTCTAAGGCTGCAACGACTGCAATTATTGTATTAGAAAAAATCTTAGATTTGTTAAATGAGTAAATTACATGGACGTTGTTTCCGCAAAACTGCTGCAATAGAGCGCACAAGAGAGTGGTGCAACTATTGGTGATGCAGATCACAGCAACAAGGTAAAAAGAAGCAAAAGGCCCAAAGAAGACAAAAGAGAGGTTTTGTGATTATTTCAGCTTTTAACACCTGACTGGAACTTTGACCAGAGAAGCATTAGACTGCTGGTTGATATATTTGTCTAAAAGTGTGCACTGCAAAAAGTCAGTGTTCAAAAACAAAAACAAAAAATACAAAAATTAGGGGCATTTTACTTGAACTAAGCAATATTATCTGCCAATAGAACAAGAAAATTTGGCTTGTCAAGACTTTCCAAAACAACTAAAATTAGCTAACCTCAATGAACCCAAAAATACCTTAAAATAAGTATATTCTCACTAATAACAACTGCATTTTTCTCGGTAGAAAAAACAAATATGAGACCTTTTTGCTCAATATTTTTAAAGATATTCTTAAATTAAGTAAACGCTAGTGCCATTATCTTGACATAATGATATGCAGTCGGCATTACATTTCTTGCATTTTCCCATCGATAACATGACATCATCACGCCAAGTGCGTGCTCTTTCAGTCAATTAGTGCGCAATGAATTCATATATATATATATATATACATATATATATATATATATATGTATATATATATATATATATATATTTATTTACAGCCCGGCCCCCAACCAAATTTTTTTTTATTGTAATTTTGAAGAATTTATCTGAATGGGCATGAACTATTTCGGTTCAAAATTGTTTGAAACGTCAGTTTGCTGTACTGTGCCAACTGTACTATTATATGAGTACGTATGTATGTATTGTTTAATTGAAAATAATAATTTTTAATATGAGACACAATTGTGTCAAAGTCATGATTTTTTATTTCATGCTTGAAGTAAGAAAAATGAGTTTTATACTTGTGAGTGTTGATGACACAGCTTTGCAACAGTTGATATTCTAGTTTTAAGCATGTTTTACTCAATATAGGTCATAAAATCTCAGCAACAAGCTGTAATATCTTACTGAGATCATTTAGGAGCAAAACCCTTAAAACAAGTAAAACACTCAACATGAAATCTGGTTAGTGAGAAGAATTATCTTATCAGACAGAAAATAAGCAGATATCACCCTTATTTGAGATATTTAATCTTACTTAGATTTCAGTTTTTGCAGTGTGGAAGTAACTCTGATAACTTCAATAAATTCCTCTACTTTGAATGGGAACTGCATTTCTTGGGGGGGAATTTTGCCTATCATTCACAATCCCGTTGTAAGACAAGAACACATACTGTATGTCTTACTGTTTTCCCTGCCTTCTGATTTGTAATATACGGTAAGTACAACGTGGCTAACAATGAAGCTAATGGGAGTCCACTATTGCGCCCTCAAAAAAAATCCCAAAACAGCCAACAAAACTTCATTTACGGTACATGTCATGACCTGAATATTAACCAAATATTAGCGATATTGTTATTAGACCAATTCTGCTTCCCTCTCGCCATATTTGCAGCCCGACGATAGACATCCGGCTGTCTCAAAGGCGGAAACGCGCCACAAAATAACCGTTATCATTTTGCATAAACCACCCCTCTCGTTCGGAATTACATTTCTTTCCAAATTAAATTCTGATTGACGTGTTTACATTAGGAATTTTTAATCTAATTGGGCCTTTATTCCGATAATTTGTGCCCATGTAAACATGGCTAACTGAGTCTCAGATAGTGCGGGTAATGTGAGTGTCTTACTTTTGTTAATAGGCTCCGTCATAGGAATTCCAATTCTTAGACAGTTGGCCGCCTCAGGACTTTCGAAGGCCGCCAGATCCTCACAGTTTGGCAGCTTCAGTCGCTTCAAGATGATCGGGTTCGAGCGAGCAATGATGTACTCCGTCTTGCACAAGTCGTTCTCCAGGATCTCGCACTCATCCTTGCACAGGTCCCGAGGTTTGTCAGCCCCCGTGCTGCGGTCGCAGGTCGGGAAAGCGAAGTGGCAGAGGGACGGGATGGCGAACTGGGAGCAGCGGTCCGACAAATGGTTAGATGTCCCGATCATGGTGAACGCCGCTGCAGCGTCAAGATGAAAAGACACAACTATGTTGGACAAAGCGTTTTTTCCACATTTTTTGACTTGGGGGCCGCATTGGGCTAAAAAAATTTGGCCCAGGGCTGAAAGCCGACTGTATGTAAAGTAATAATATACATATAAAGCCCATACATACAGTATATTGTATATATGTGTCCCTGTCCTTGGTACCCCAAAAGAGGGATGATCAGTTTAATCAATACCACACACTTTAGACTTCTGTACACTCTCAAAAATAGAGATACAAGATACTAGACAAGTCTTTGGCCAGAATTTTACCTTTTTAGCAGGGGTGTCAGACTCGTTTTCATAGAGGGCCACATAACAGTTATGGCTGTCCGAAGAGGGCCGCTTTTAACAGTCAATAATATGTGAATATAAATGTATAAGGATTTGCCTTATAATATTGTTACACCTACAATATGTATTTAATAAAATCTGTAGATTTTGCGGCCCAAAAAACTGGCAGCTCAGTCGCCAGAATTTTACAGTAAAATTTACGGTGAGTTCTACAGCATATTAATGTAAATTAAATTAAAAACATTTTCGCTGTATAATTCTGGCGACCGAGCTGCCAGGTTTTTCTTCTTTTTTTTTTTTTTTTTACCATAAAAGCTAATCATTTTTACTGTGTACAATTTAATGGATTAGTTGCTTTGCAATCATAAGTCAAGTAAATATTTAAGTTTTTTTTTTTTATCTTAAAGGGGAACTGCACTTTTTTTTGGAGTTTTGCTTATCGTACACAATCATTATGAGGGACTAGAACAAAGGTCTTTTTTTTTTTATTTTTATTTTTTAGCATTTTATAAAAATAAATAAATACATTTATTAGTAGGGCTGTGAATCTTTGGGTGTCCCACGATTCGTTTCAATATCGATTCTTGGGGTCACGATTAGATTCAAAATCGATTTTTTTTTTTCAATTCAACACGATTCTCGATTCAAAAACGATTTTTTCCCAATTCAAAACGATTGTCTATTCATTCAATAAATAGGATTTCAGCAGGATCTACCCCAGTCTGCTGACATGCAAGCAGAGTAGTAGATTTTTGTAAAAAGCTTTTATAATTGTAAAGGACAATGTTTTATCAACTGATTGCAATAATGTAAATTTGTTTTAACTATTAAATGAACCAAAAATATGACTTATTTTATCTTTGTGAAAATATTGGACACAGTGTGTTGTCAAGCTTATGAAATGTGATGCAAGTGTAAGCCACTGTGACACTATTGTTCATTTATTTTTTATTTTTATAAATGTCTAATGATAATGTCAATGAGGGATTTTTAATCACTGCTATGTTGAAATTGTAACTAATATTGATACTGTCGTTGATAATATTCATTTTTGTTTCACTACTTTTGGTTTGTTCTGTGTCGTGTTTGTGTCTCCTCTCAATTGCTCTGTTTATTGCAGTTCTGAGTGTTGCTGGGTCGGGTTTTCCGTGTCCATAGCAGCGCACTTCCGACTTCCGGCAACAAATGTGTGTTCCTACTTCCGGAAACAAAAGCGAGCGTGTTCTAATCATGACAGACTTGATAACAGACACTGATGACGACTATTTTTGGACAAATAAGGATTCACAACCTTATTATCTTTTTGAACCTGAATATACGGAGGATGAACTGCTGATTATAGAAGCGAGAATGAACAGAGGGTGTAACGTTGGAGCAGACGGAAGCCGAGCGAGTGAGATCGGTGTGACTTGCTGGTGTTAAAGTGTGGAACTTGGAGACAAGCTAGTAAATGGCGTGCTTACCCAAAATCAACAGACAACTGTCCATCGAGTGAGTCACTACAAAATTTACAGAAGGTGACGATAATTCAGAAGGAGTAAATTAGTGGAAAGATGAACTTTTTCATATTCGACCCCAGTCCCACAATGAGTACATGATTCTAATATCATTCACTTTGCTTCAACGGTTCTTTGGTATACTTTGTAAACAACATCTGCTTGTACCGTTTCTTAAACTTGATCATGCTAGTACATTGTTTAAATTATTTACTTAATCCCTTCCATAGTTTAATCCCACATACTGATGTGTTTGTATAAATGCTTTAGGTTCCGTTTATTTCTGAGATTTTATTTATCTTCTTTTGTTGATCCAAGGGACACCATGCCCACCGTCAAGCATGGTGGTGGTAGTATTATGCTCTGGGCCTGTTTTGCTGCCAATGGAAATGGTGCTTTAAATGGGACAATGAAAAAGGAGGATTACCTCCAAATTCTTCAGGACAACCTAAAATCATCAGCCCAGAGGCTGGTTTCATGTAAACGAGTTTCAAGCACTCGTTTACATCATTCTTGCCCTATCAGCTTATTAAGACGTTCCTGTTATGTGAAGCACTTTGTGCTGTTTAGTGTTGGGGCGTTAAAACCATTGTACTTTAACTGGTACAAATTAATAAGGTACTGTACACAAATGGACCTGGACTGAAGGGTACAAAAATGTCTCTCTTCTTTTTTTAGTTTTCAATTCCTTTTAAACATTCGATTTGACAAGCCCCGTAAAAATAATGTATTTTAGCAAATCAAAAATGTAATTCCTTTCTCTGATGACATTATGGTTATGGCTTGAGTTTATTTCAAGCATGCATACAATTACTACAGGATACATCACAATTTCCTGTTTTTCTTTTCAACGTGTTTGAAAAGGAGTAGGAAGAAGGAGATCTTATTTCATCTAACCCCTTTTCCATTACACCGTTGTTTACTTCCTGTTCTCAAGTTATTCACAATATACTCCATAAATAATAACATTCAAAAAAATAAATAATACACAGTGAAGTAAGTTGTATTTCATATTGTGAGATGAATAAGATTACCAATAAGTTCAGAATGTTTATCATGGTTCTTCTTCTTGGTATTTTGTAAACGCGTTGACTTTGAACCGTTTCTTTTTCTTCTTTTCTTGTATCATATTAGTACATCGTTTGATTTATTTACTTAATCCATTCCAAATTGTAATTCCACATAATGATATACTAAAGGTTTTAAATGTTGTACATGCATACGTATTGCGGATTGTTTTATCATTGTTACGTGTTACAAAACATAAGAAAAACTGTATTGTCTGAAATATATTCTGATTTAGAATAGAAGAATAGAATAGAGTTTTATTTGTCATTATTACAGTGAACAGGTTCAAAGAACAACGAAATTGGAGCAGATCCTCTAAGGTGCATACACAATAATTTAGTAATATAAATAGTAAAAAAAAAAAAAAAGATAAAAAAGAAGATATGTATCTATATATATGTATATATCCACACACATGCATATATCCATACATATGCATATATATATACACATTTACACATATGACATTATTGCACATTATAGTCCAAAAAAATAAAAATACATGATACATGAGGACATGACAGACATATTGTGCTCACTCAGACCTGTTTAATGCTACTAATTAGCCCATCATTGTGTACCACTCACCTGTAATCTGGGTCTCAATCTCCCCCTGCATCTGCAAGGAGTCAACAAAGATGCTGCGGTTGCCGATGAAGCGGGCGCAGGCGATGCCTCTGTACGGCTGGCAGAACCCCTCTTCATCAAAATCCTCCCTAACACATACAAAAAGGCCAAAGAAAGAACGCAAAAGTTAATATCTGCACTTGGAAACTAATATGACCCATACGGCTGTGCGTGCTGTTCCACAATCAGACCACAAGAGGTCCCTCTTTGAATGAATATGAGAAAAGCAACAGTTGTAAATGTGAGTTTAGTGTATTAGTACAGAGCCACTGAAGTCAAAAGGCCACAAATCTCAGTTCAGGGTATAAAACTACAAGAGGAATTTTAGTTAGAATTCCTGCTTTTATTCCTGTTTATGGCAGCGACATGTCATCATGAGCCATAATCTGAAACATGTGCACAGAGGAGAGATGGGGGAGGGATGTGGTGATGATGTTTTCACGACTACACGTTTACACATTCTCTCTACTTAATAGTCACTCTTCATTACAACTCTTTTCCTTATTTTTTGATTTGATTTTTTCTACAAACACTTTGGTGCATAGCTGACAGTTGTGCAAGAACACACACACACACACACACACACACACACACACACACACACACACACACACACACACACACACACACACACACACACACACACACACACACACACGCTGTTCTAGCAACTTGAGGGTTCCTGGTTTGATCCCCAGCTTCCGCCATCCTAGTCACGTCCGTCGTGTCCTTGAGCAAGACACTTCACCTGCTCAGTGGCCTAGTGGTTAGAGTGTCCGCCCTGAGATCGGTAGGTTGTGAGTTCAAACCCCTGCCGAGTCATACCAAAGACTATAAAAATGGGACCCATTACCTCCCTGCTTGGCACTCAGCATCAAGGGTTGGAATTGGGGGTTAAATCACCAAAAATGATTCCCGGGCACAGCACTGCTGCTGCTCACTGCTCCCCTCACCTCCCAGGGGGTGAACAAGGGGTTGGGTCAAATGCAGAGGACAAATTTCACCATACCTAGTGTGTGTGACAACCATTGGTATTTTAACTTTAACTTAACTTTAACTTCACCCTTGCTCCTGATGGCTCGTGGTTAGGGCCTTGCATGGTGCTTTGAGTGACTTGAAGGTATAAAAAGCGTGATACAACTTTAACCCATTTATCATTTAAACACACACTGAATATTCGCTTGGTGTGACATCATTGTCTGCTTTAGGTTGCGCCATATGGGACCTTAAGAGCAGGCAATACCACAATATATGAAGATAGGGCATGAAGAAGGTGTAAGCCAGGGGTGTGTCCTGGGCATGACGTTAAAGTGCATCCGGCAGTGGAGGCTCCTCTATGGGGTCTTGGGGCACTAGGAGGTTAACCCCTTTACTACTGGTACCCCAGGTGGCCCTTGGCAAAGGCCTAGTACCTGACTGCCCCCTAGCCAGGGATACGGTGAAGACCTCGACGGCGGAGCAGGCGGAAGACGGTAGATTTAAGAACTACGACAACGGCTGCGATGGCGGAAGAAGGCTGCAGCAGAAAAGGGTCCCCAGTCGTCTTGGACTCCATGCCACTGGACCCTGACCCGATTTTGTCAAGGATCGTGTGGTGACTGTCTGTGCACCAGTCAGTCTCCCCACGTAAAACAAAGTCACGCACAGGCATCCTCCATAAAGGGATACACCCCTACCAGGAGGATCGTCATACTCGTTCAAGTGACCGCCGATGAAACCAGGGGTGTCAAACTCATTTTAGCTCAGGGGCCACATTAAGGAAAATCTATTCCCAAGTGGGCCGGACTGGAAAGATCATTGCATGATAACTTAAAAATAAAGACAACTTCAGATTGTTTTCTTTTTTAGGTTAAGTTAAAGTTAAAGTACCAATGATTGTCACACACACACTAGGTGTGGTGAAATGTGTCCTCTGCATTTGACCAATCCCATTGTTCGCCCCCTGGGAGGTGAGGGGAGCAGTGAGCAGCAGCGGTGGCCGCGCCCGGGAATCATTTTTGGTGATTTAACCCCCAATTCCAACCCTTGATGCTGAGTGCCAAGCAGGGAGGTAATGGGTCCCATCTTTATAGTCTTTGGTATGACTCGGCCGGGGTTTGAACTCACAACCTAGGCGGGGCGGTCACTCTAACCACTAACCACTGTAATAATGTTCATCAGTCAAACAGGTGGAATTGAGTCTGGCAGAGTTTTAAAATGCTCCAATTGGTGTTAATTTTTAATCTATCAGAAGATGGAATGAATAATAATATCAATTATTATTATTATTGTACTTTACCCATTTTTCTCAACTGATGTACTAACATCATGTGGTTTATTCTGTACATATGTGGCATCATCTACAACAAAACTTGTACATTTGGGCTTATTTCATTAATCACACATGAAGTTGAAGGCGGATACAAATTATTTCATCATATTTATGTGCGCCCAGATAATGTGTACCCAGTCCTCTATCTTAACAGGGCACATAGCTCCGCCCCCTCCGAAGCTCCAGCGACAGAGGACACAAATAATTGCTATTGTGACATTCAGTGGATACATTTAAAACAGCAGTTTCTTTCATTCAAAAATGTAATCTCATTTTTATACTTTGCAAACTCACCTCGCGGGCCGGATAAAACCTGTTCGCGAGCCTGATCCGGCCAGCGGGCCGTCCGTTTGACACTGGTGTAAATGGTCTCAACACACACAAGCACGGACATACACACACACACACGCACACATAACCACCGCAAATAATTACATTGTTGCTATTGCTCTGACTAAAGTGAGACCTCATGGACCCGCCCTTATTTAAACCTAATAATAAAACGGTTCTGCAATAAATCTCCCTTCACAACTAAATGTTTTGTTTTGTGTGAAAATATTACAGACTGCAGACGTAACAATTACACACGCAATAAAAACGAACATAACAATTAATTGCAGCGCTGTTATGCGACATTAACTTAATCAAAGTACTGCATTCTATATATATAAAAAAATACATACATGCATTACTGCCGCCTTGTTATTTGATGATATCTGCAGCCATAATAAGTAATGCATGTTTGAAAACTGCAGCAATTACCACACAAATGGTAAAAAGAGCAGTTAAAGCTTTAAAAAAGCGAATATGAACACACACGTGCACATGTTAATTGAAATGGGGACCAAGTTTTTGATCATCACTTGTGGGGACCACCCTTTCTACAGGTTGTGGAGGCATAAAAAAAATAGGTAAAATGGCCACTGCCCAGTTAGCTCATACACGTCTTTAAATCTCCAGATTGATGAAGTAATGTGCTGATCATTCTTACTGGGGACCCTGGAGAAAAAGAGTTAATATGGTTCATGGGGACCAAATTTAAATAATTTTGCATAATTCACACAAATTTGTACGTGAATACTGAGGACCATTTAAAAAAAAAAAAAAAAGGAAATGCCAATGTCTCACACTCAAACCAACCAGTAAACATGTTTTATGGGCCAAAGCTTAAAAATCACTTAGGCATCTTCAGAATGGATCTGACTATCATTTAAAAAGGTTTCCCTTTAGGGCAGTGTTTTTCAACCACTGTGCCGTGGCATACTAGTGTACCGTGAGATATTGTCTGGTGTGCCGTGGGAGATTATGTAATTTCACCTAATTGGGTTAAAAATATTTTTTGCAAACCAGTAATTATAATCCGCAAATGTGCCGTTGTTGAGTGTTTGTGCTGTCTAGAGATCGGCAGAGTAACCGTGTAATACTCTTCCATATCAGTAGGTGGCAGCAGGTAGCTAATTGCTTTGTAGATGTCAGGAACATGGTTTGTTGTGATCACATTATGCAGACGACAGCGGGAGGCAGTGTGCAGGTAAAAATGTATCTAATGCTTAAACCAAAAATAAACAAAAGGCATTGAAGCTTAGGGATGGCTATGCAAAACGAAGCTAAAACTGAACTGGCTGCAAAGTAAACAAAAACAGATTGCTGGATGACAGCAAAGACTTTCAGCGTGTGGAGCAGCAGACGGCGTCCACAAAGTACATCCGTACATGACATGAAAATTAACAATAAAATAGGAGCGCAAGACAAGAACTAAAACACTACACACAGGAAAACCGCAAAAAACTCCAAATAAGTCACGGCGTGATGTGACAGGTGATGACAGTACACCTACTTTGAGACAAGAGCTATAGTCGTGCATGGTTGGTTATGGTTTGAATTCATATCCAACAAATGCGAGAACAACTTTTTATTGTCAATATCGGCTGCTGAGTTTCATTTTTTAATGTTTTCTGCTCGTGGTGTGCCTCGAGATTTTCTCAACGAAAAAAATGTGCCTTGGCTCAGAAAAGGTTGAATAACACTGCTTTAGGGGACCTGTTTTTTTGTCCCCATACCGTCAGAGGTCCCCTAAAGGTGACTGTGTAAACAGAGCGATGTCCCCATTAAGTAAGCATTGCCAGAACACACACACACACACACACACACACACACACACACACACACACACACACACACACACACACACACACACACACACACACCTAGGTTATGAGGGCATCATGAAGTGAGTATGGGGTCATGAGGTTCCCTCTCTCTGAGGAGTGTTAAGTGACTGCGGGGTCAAGGTTAGCTCCCTCCATGTGTTCCCCAGCCAGACATCACTTCAGAAATGAAACCAAAGCACACAAAAACTATGACCAACACATCCCCGTCCATACAATTTATCGTAATATTACTTTTACATCTGCTTTAATCCACTTCCATCCATCAAATACATAGTTTCCCAGTAAATGTGGCTGCATGATCAATTCTACATCGCCAGATGGTTTTCCTTTGGCACCAGGTTTCTGCATAGCAACACTGGCAGACTCCTCGGAAGCGGGAACCATGCAGAAAGAAACCTAACCAGGAATGTACAGTATTTTTTGATTTTTGAAGGATCGACTGTTACTGTTGAAGTGGAAAATACAAAAAGCCATATTCTGTGTGCATATTTAGTGAGGTGTGTCCAGGCAGTCATGAGGTCTCGGCAGCTCTACGGCAGAAAGACAATTCAATTAGGCAACATGTTGGACACGCAAATGACACGTCCAAGCAGAGAAATTACCGCAGTGCAGCTAGGGTCCTCCCGGGGAAATTATGACTGCTGCCAATCCAAACAACCTCAAATGGAAAAAAAAAAAAAACCCAAAATTTGAACCCTTTGTTTTTGCAAGCTGAGTCTAACTGGGATTTGTATTGGAATATGCTAATAAAATCCAAAATAAGTTAACCTTAGCAACAGAAAAGCATTACAAATCATTTTATTGCAGATCTAAAAGCAGAGGGGGTGTTTGCAGAGTTTGCAGGGGGAGGAGCAAGCTGGTGTAGCAAATGACGGTTCCTTGACATAAAAGCATGATGACGGTTTTAGAGACTGAACTTGAAACTGAAACCGGGAAACGTAACATAACATAAATCTGGGGAGCAGTGAAGCGTACATGTATGTTCACGCTAGTACGAAAAATGCAAACATGTAGCTGATGTCATCGGTATGTAGGGATGGGTACCGAATTTGGTACTTTTATAGGCACCAAACAAAGCAACTTTTCAAAATGCACTAGATCGATACTAATTTACATTTGATTTGCCATACACATGCTATCGATTAGCATTAGCAATTTTACACGGCAATTTCAACACCTCAACATTTTTGTAATGAAAACTACAACTAAGATGCACTTAATGGGAAATACTATTTCCTACACTGCAAAAACTGAAATCTAAGTAAGATGAAATATCTCAAATAAGGGTGATATTTGCTTATTTTCTGTCTGATAAGATAATTCTTCTCACTAAGCAGATTTTATGTTAGAGTGTTTGGTCCTAAATTATCTCAGTAAAATATTACAGCTTGTTGCTGAGATTTTATGACCTATATTGAGTAAAACATGCTTGAAACTAGAATATCAACTGTTGCAAAGCCGTGTCAACACTCACAAGTATAAAACTACTTTTTTAAAGTAATAATTTCTTATTTCAAGCATGAAAAAAAAAATCATGACTTTGACACAATTGTGTCTCATAATTAAAACGGCTGACAGCCAAATGGACTTTGTTGTTTTATTTTCCATGAAACAATAGAAAATACGTACTCATATAGTAGTACAGTTGGCACAGTACAGTAAACTGACAGTTAATATTTAAACATTTAACATGTGACATTTCTAACAATTTTGAACAGAAATAGTTCATGCACATTCAGATAAATTATTCAAAATTACAATTAAAAAATTTTTGGCCGGGGGCCAGGCTGTATATATGCGCACTAATTGACTGAAAGAGCACGCACTTGGCGCGATGATGTCATGTTATCGATGGAAAAATGCATTTTTAGACCATATGATTTGCCTGAGCGGCTAGGAGACCACGAGAGTAACAAGCGGTTGCCTTGTTGCCTTTCCATTAAGAACAATAAATTTGTTTTTAGTATAAGTTTGCTGGTTTCAAGAAATGTAATGCCGAGACCATATCATTATGTCAAGATAATGGCACTAGCATTTACTTATTTTAAGAATATTTTTTAACATATTGAGCAAAAAAGTCTCTTTTTTTTCTACCAAGAAAAGTGCACTTGTTATTAGTGAGAATATACTTATTTTAAGGTATTTTGGGGTTCATTGAAGTTAGCTAATTTGACTTGTTTTGGAAAGTCTGGAAAAGCCACATTTTCTTGTTCTATTGGCAGATAATTTTGCTTAGTTCAAATAAAATACCCCTCATTTTTGTATTTTTTTTTCTTGTTTTTGAACACTGACTTTTTGCAGTGTAGCTAAGGCAACACACCATAGTCTATACACTACTGCCATCTAACGTCTGCATGCAAAGTCTACTATATAATACAGTACAATACTTGCAAATGAGAAACTGAACAGTAAGAAAATAAGATAACAACCGGACAGCGCAACTCAGATTTAAATGTTGAAAATAAGACATTTTGAAACAAAATTAACACAATTGAACACATACAAAGTACCGAAAACTGACACTGTTGAGTAATAATATCGATTTCCCATTTAGTGATTCAATTGTGAAAGATAAAAAAGTTAACGTACCAAATGATTGTCACACACACACTAGGTGTGGTGAAATTAACCTCTGCATTTGACCCATCCCCTTGTTAACCCCCGTAGGAAGTGAGGGGAGCAGTAAGCAGCAGTGGTGGCCGCGCCCAGGAATCATTTTGGTGATTTAACCCCCAATTCCAACCCTTGATGCTGAGTGCCAAGCAGGGAGATGATGGGTCCCTTTTTTATAGTCTTTGGTGTGACTCGGCCGGGGTTTGAACTCACAACCTACCGATCTCAGGGCGGACACGCCAACCACAAGGCCACTGAGCAGATACCCATCCCTAAAAGGTGTATGACTTTGTCTTTGCTGATTAGTTCAACTGCACAATAGTGACGAGAGCCCTGTAGGTTACACAACTCCAATACTTCTTCACTTACTAATGTTGGAATAACATAATATAAAATAAATAATAAAATAATAAATGATAAATAAAACAGTAGTTAGATCTTTGGCTTTCAGAATGCAGTCTAACCCAGGTGTAACGAGCGCATAGCAATTTTATTTCATACACTACTGCCAAGCACATGAATAATGTTCCGACTTGATCTATGATTCAAATCAATACAAAAAGAAAGACTCGCCACAAAACCCTGAATACAAAATTGAGGACACTGACTCATTGTCGAATTACATTTTTTCCAACCTCATTATTTATTAAGGGAAGCCCTCTGTTAGCAGCCGTGTTTTTCTTGCAGCACCGCTCCGACTCACAGCCATATGGACTGATTCACATACATTCACACCTGGGTGGCGCCGGTGAAACTGCAGCCATGTTGCTTGATTTATGAAATACGCCATGCAGGACGGCAGGGCGTTTCCTCCTCTAGATTTTTAAAAAATGTGCAATTGAACAAAATGAATTGGCAAACAGGTCACAAAGCTCTGCGTTGTTGAAAACAAAACGAATGATGATGAGGGTTGGAAAAAAAAGTTCCATATGCACGAATTACATACAAAAATTGAGATTTATAGCAGGGGGAGTAACGTTCATCACTACACTCACACACTGCGGTCATTTGTCATTAAATTCGGACATGGTATTCGAATTGAACAATAAAAACTATCATGAGTTGAAGCTAATACAGTTGTATCTCCATTTACAAGTGCCCCAGCTCACCAGATTTTTGGGATACGCGCTGTCTCTCGGCTATTTGTTATGCTTTTGGTTGCGAGCAAAAATTTGGGTTTTGAGTCTCCCCACTAATAGTTGGCAGAGCAAAGGTCACATTGAACCTTGAACCCCAGTGAGATTTGACCAAACCATCCAGTGTCTCACTCTCTAGCACTATTAGCTAATGGCTATAAAGACGTACATTTGTTTTTCCAACTATGGGAATGAAGAAAGTGAGCGTGAAGCACTGTGCTCAATTTTTTTTGGAATGATATTAATTGAATTAAAGAAAGAAATCATGGAAAAAATGTCTGAGCTGAATTGGCAAAGCAATACGAGCATAGAGGCACCATACTGAAAAAGAAAGAGTGCATAACGTCAGCCAAGGGTGTTAGAATATTATCTAAATGGTGGGCATTATCCATAAAAATATGGAGAAGCTGCTGATGGTGTGTTTGACAGAGAAGCAGCTGAAGGAGATAACGTTGAAGTCCATTCTCCAAGCTGTAAATTATTTTTACTTCATAAAGCTACATGTTGTTGTTTGTAGTACATTCTATTGTATTGTTTTTCCACATTTAAAAGCATGTTACATGTTAAAAGAGTGGTGTTTTTTGAGGCCCGACATGGATTAATTTCGATTCATTTCAATGGGTAAAATTGATTTGACATTTTATGAGTATTTTGGGTTACAAGGTTTGTTAGAGAACTAATTCACATCGTAAGTCGAGATACTATTATACTCTTGGTCTTTTTTGGTGAGCTACTCGAAAATGCAATCTTGATCTACGTTTTGGAGAACCCTTAGCTCAAATTAATTAGGGCTGTCAAAATTATCAAGTTAATCATGTACACACTGAAATTACCCATGCAATTTATTTTGAACGTACAAGCTCTTTTACCTTAACCGCTATACGGTCAGTGATCAGATCAATGCATAAGTCACTACAAAAATGAGTGAGGAGACTCCGACAAGTGTGCTCGCTGGCAAATCTCACTCCAAAATACATTCTGAAAGAACTTCTGAAAGCTGTTACCAAGTTTTGTGCTAATAAATTACATGCATTTAAGTAAAATATGGAAAAAACATTCCTTAATGACATCCTGACAGTAAAATTGCATTTGTGTACAAATATTGCGGTCTTTTGAAACGGGAATGTTCAGGTTGTCTTAGAGGACATTTTGCCTCTTATCCAAGCAGGCTTCATTAGTTTATGCTCAAAGACTAGATAGGACAGCTCTAGTAGTCTATACTGGACTTGTCCTTGTCATGATCTGTGGTCCGGATCATGTTTTTGTTATGTTCTGTTAGTTTTGGACTCTTTTAGTTCCTGTTTGACACCTGAGTTTGTTTTAGTTACCATGGCTACTTATGATTTTTACCTGCCTCTGGTGTTCAGGACGCGCACCTGCTTCTAATTAGAGGACTATTTAACCCTGCCTTTGCCAGCCAGTCGTCATGGCGTCATTATTGGTTTCATGACACAGTTTCGTGTTTGTTCTATGCCAAAGTTAATGCTAGTTGTTTCATGCCACAGTTTCATGTTTGTTTCATGCCACAGTTTCGTGAGGTTCATGTCTATAGTGTCATGTCCTAAGTTTTTGCCTTAGCTTCCACGTGTGATAGGCACGCTTGCCTTGGGGTTGTTTTCTGTTTTGTACCTCGTTGATTGTTTCTTAAAATTAAATCATGTTCCTACCTGCAAGTCCTGTCCGGAGTCGTCCGTTTGCCTTCCTGGGAGAACGACCCCGCAGTAATCGAAAACCCCGTCGTGACAGTCCTCAGGTTGTTGTCTATATTCTATGTCTACAAGGAACATCTTCTAAGACTTACAAGATGTTTCTTGTAGACATAGATAGATAGTAAAGCTCAGCTAGTCTACTAGTCTCTACGTGAGCTGTCCAATCTAATCTTTAAAGATAAACCACTGATGCCTGCTCGGATGAAAGGCAAATAACCTTTTAAAATAACCTAAACAGCTCAGTCGCAATGAATTCAATGCGAGGACGCTAAATATTTGTTATATCCATCAAAAGTCTGAAAGCTTGTTTCATAGTTCTGTGATTTAAATTTCCCCCAAAATAGATACTAGTAATTATTTTAGGCTTCTTTTCAAACAAGTTTCAGCACATTTTGGAAATCCAACTTTTAGCTCCAAAATGTGGGCGGGCCTGCATCTCCTACAGAAGACTGGAGGCAATATCATATTGCATAGTATCTGTTTTGGTAGCCTCTGCATGAAAATGTACCATATTTTTGCACAGAATTTGAGGGAATTATCAAATATGGTTGCCAGATTGATTGCTGCAGGTTGCATCAATACAACTAAAGAAGAGGTCAGCCTGCGTACATTTCCAAAAGATGGGAAAATGAGGAAAGTATGGAACTCTCCTGTCAAACTGACTCTCGGAAAATGGGCCGCACCAAGTGAGACGAGTGATTTAATGATTCTATCTTTGAAGAAGAAGGGTTTGGTTGGTGTTTGGATGGAAAAAATGTAAAAGACACAAGCCAAATGCGATCCCGAAAATAAGGAGCACGCTTGACGGGAGAAAGACTGGATCAGAATCTGCAGAGAAACAAGAGCAGACTCGGCGCTGAAAAAGGAGACTAAAAGAAGGTAAGCCACTAGTATTCTATTTTGTGCCCTCTTCTACTGATGTTTTCCTCAAAATCATTGCGGAAATGCTGAAAGAGCATGAGGAAACACAGGCTATGGTGTCTATAGAAGAGATCATAGAAATGGTCATTCTTTTGTACTAATTTTTTGCTCGTAATGTTAACCATATCAGTTTTGAAGTAATCAGGGACCAAAGCGACAAAAACATGCAATTAAGTAATCAAAATAATAATTTTACATCCCTTTATCTTGACTGTCTATCATACTTGCCAACCTTGAGACCTCTGAATTCGGAAGATGGGAGGTGGGTTGGGGGTGTATATTGTAGCCCGGAAGAGTTAGGGCTGCAAGGGATTATGGGTATTTGTTCTGTTGTGTTTATGTTGTGTTACGGTGCGGATGTTCTCCCGAAATGTGTTTGTCATTCTTGTTTGGTGTGGGTTCACAGTGTGGCGCATATTTGTAACAGTGTTAAAGTTGTTTATACGGCAACCCTCAGTGTGACCTGTATGGCTGTTGATCAAGTATGTCTTGCAGTCACTTACGTGTGTCTGTAGAAGCATCATACAACGTGTGACTGGACCAGCACGCTATTTGTATGGAGAAAAAGCGGACACGACGACAGGTTGAACCTCAATATTGTTGTCCGGGTGAAAATCGGGAGAAATTCGGGAGAATGGTTGCCCCGGGTAAGCCACCGGGAGGGGCACTGAAATTCGGGAGTCTCTCGGAAAAATCGGGAGGGTTGGAAAGTATGCTGTCTATGCAGGGGAATAGGCTCTAGTTCCGTAGATCAGTGGTCCCCAACCACCGGGCCAGGGCCCGGTACCGGTCTGCACAAGAAAAAAAAAAAAAAAAAATATATATATATATATATATATACATATATGTTTTTTATTAAATCAACATAAAAAACACAATATATAGATTATATATCAATATAGATCAATACAGTCTGCAGGGATACAGTCCGTAAGCACACCTGATTGAATTTCTTTATGAAAAAATAAAATATAAAAATAACCCCCCCCCCCCCCTGGTCCGTGGGACACATTTTCAAGCGTTGACCGGGGACCACTGCCTTAGATGACATCACACCAAGAGGGGGCGACATATCAAGTCTGGCAATTTAAAGGGGTCATTCCAAGTATCCAAGTTATGTACCCATTACTCAAAAACTAATTAATAATATGGAAAATATCTGTCAAATTTTAAGCATATTAAGAGACTTAACTAATGATAGCATTTAAAGTGTTTTATTTTTAGCCAAATACAGGAGCAGACCCGGCGCTGAAAAAAGAGACTAAAAGAAGGTAAGCCACTAGTATTCTATTTTGTGCCCTCTTCTACTGATGTTTTCCTCAAAATCATTGTGGAAATGCTGAAAGAGCATGAGGAAACACAGGCTACGGTGTCTATAGAAGAGATCATAGAAACGGTGATTCTTTTGTACTCATTTTTTGCTCGTAATGTTAACCATATCCGTTTTGAAGTAATCAGGGACCAAGGGGACAACAACATGCAATTAAGTCATCAAAATAATATTTTTACATTCCTTTATCTTGACTGTCTATGCAGGGAAATAAGCTCCAGTTCCGTAGATGACATCAGACCAAGAGGGGTCGACATATCGAGTCTGGCAATTTAAAGGGGTCATTCCAAGTATCCAAGTTATGTACCCGTTACTCAAAAACTAATTAATAATATGGAAAATATCTGTAAAATTTTAAGCATATTAAGAGACTTAACTAATGACAGCATTTAAAGTGTTATAATTTAAGCCAAATGCAAGATTTTGTTCAATTTTCTCGGTTTTACTGTCATACTTCAGTCCAAGGAAACTATGAACCCTGAGGGTGCAATATTTTGGAATGAAGGTTAGAATGTTGTTGAGTTTTTGGGGTTAAGAGGACATGAAACCCAACACTCTTGTTGGGTGGAGGTAGTGGTGGGGCTGACATAAAGAGGATGGGATTGAAGGGTGAGGAGGCGAGGGGGCGGATCCCTGATGACATTTAAGATTTTAGGGTTTGGTTTCCAGGAGCTGCTGTGGGTGCAGAGTGACGAGGAGACGAGCTGCCAACAGCATGAGGTCACAGCTGTAACATCCTGATTTGGGGATGCCCCTCAGCGTGCCGCTTGTCTTCTTCAAAGATGCACTCCCATGTTTTGCTTCAACTCCAGACGGCACCATCGACCCAGACGTTTTGTCAGAGCTTAAAAGCTCATCTAAGATAAATGCACAAAGAATGTGCTTGCTTTCAGCACGTTTTGTATGAAACCCTCAGTACTGGCCTACTATTTCGAAGATGGCGTAACTCCATTAGTCGTAGCCGAAATGCCAAATACATATGTGGTTGCAGCATGTAATGACGTTTCACTGACAGGCAGCCAAAATGGTCACCAGAGACTGAGGTTGACTGAGGTCTGTGGCTGCCGGTGGCCCGTGACCGCACTGGGAATGAACAGCGGGAGAGGGCAACTGAGGCACTGTGTTAAACACAATAGAGAAAGAAAAGGTCCTCGTGTTACTGCTGCTTACTGACTGCAATAAAAGAGGCTTCTGTCAGCAAAGAAGCAGGAGATTTAGGGTCCGCTGGCAACAGAAGGAAAGGAAGGGCCAGTTCTTCAGCTTTTTGGAGAGCAACCAACAGGCTGTTTTGTCACTGGATATTACAGGTTTGATTTGATCGTGGTGCTTGCGTTTCATGGCAATCCATAAAATCTATCACTAACAGTCAGGCTAAATGTTTCCAGCCGATTATGTTCAGTCCACATTTCTTTTGGTTTTCCAAGACAGGAAAAGGTGTCAATCCGCCAACGAGGCTTAGCTGCAAGAAAATGACTGAAAAGTCTGACAATAGTAGTTTTCAAAAAGCTGCTTAAGGATGAATTTAATAGTGTGAGTGCACCAACAGTCCAAGGCCTTAACCACTGGGTGTCTTCCACCAGGCCTGTATTGTTTTTGACACTTTAGGGCCACCATAACTATTGCTCCTATTCAGCAATACAGAAGCGAGAACATCCTGTCCTTTCACAACACTAAATCCCAATCAATCAGTCCGAGAAGCAAAGAAAGTACCGCAGTTTAGATCTTGGAAACAGCAGTGTTGGCTACTGCCTAGACCGACAAGGACTCTTAAATAACAGTAATGCAACAACAATTATACAAATTGCACTGTTTTAAAATATGGTGCATTACGACAGGATTCAAAGCCTTAAAGCCTTAAAAACCTTCAGTTATGCTGCTCCCTGGTCGTTGGAATGACATCCAGAAAGATCTGAGGCTACCAGAATTGATCACTTTGGGGGAGTTTAACTCCATTTTAAAAGATCGAGAAACCAGTTCTCTTGGGAAATGTACTTGCTTTTAAATTGAATTATTACCTAATCGTTTAAAATGATTTTTGACCTGTTGTGGTATGACTGCTGTTGTTCTGTTGTATTGTCTTGTTGTAATAATTATTACACCAAGTCACTCAGGTCACTTTTGAAATTTTAATCTCAATGAGTCTTTACCTGGTTAAATAAAGGAAATTGAAAATCAGTTTTCAGTTATAAATAACATATTTTAAACAATGTCCATACAGTAGCTGATGCAACTGTCATGATCCAGTTTACATGTCCCGTCATGGTAACACATGCCAGCTCCAAACTGTGCTGCGGTGAACCAAAGTAAACTGTAGCGCTGGCTGCAAACATGGATTTAGTAAGATGGTGGTGCAGGAAGCTCAGGCTAGTCTGTCGTGTTTATCATATGGGGGGCCGAAGGATCATGCCACAAAACTATAGCTGACATTCCAGTTCAGTTCCAGTAGTTTAAATCTTGAAGTTTCTTCAACACTGCTGAGGCGACTGTCCTGGCCTATCGCTATAGCTGCGGTGACTACTGTATGTCTGCCTCAGCATTCCAGTGAGAGTGGTCATTCTAAGTCAGAGTTTTACGTTTTTATTTTCAGGTTCAGGAACAATGCTCCATGATAAAGTTCCAAGGCTTTCACAAAGTCTGTCATTATTGGTAGCTAGTGGCACACACACACACACACACACACACACACACACACACACACACACACACACACACACACACACACACACACACACACACACACACACACACACACACACACACACACACACACACACACACACACACACACACACACACACACACACACACACACACACATACACACCTAGACTCAATCCACACATAGTACAAAACCCAAAACTAGTGAAGTTGGCACGTTGTGTAAATCGTAAATAAAAACAGAATACAATGATTTGCAAATCCTTTTCAACTTATATTCAAATGAATACACTGCAAAGACAAGATACTTAACGTTCGAAGTGGTAAACTTTGTTATTTTTTGTAAATATTAGCTCATTTGGAATTTGACGCCTGCAACATGTTTCAAAAAAGCTGGCACAAGTGAGTGAGAAAGTTGAGGAATGCTCATCAAACACTGATTTGGAAAATCCCACAGGTGAACAGGCTAATTGGGAACAGGTGGGTGCCATGATTGAGTATAAAAGCAGCTTCCATGAAATGCTCAGTCATTCACAAACAAGGATGGGGCGAGGGTCACCACTTTGTAAACAAATGCGTGAGCAAACTGTCGAACAGTTTAAGAACAACATTTCTCTTCTCAACGAGCTATTGCAGGGAATTTAGGGATTTCACCGTGTAAGGTCTGTAATAATAATCAAAATGTTTAGAGAATCTGTAGAAATCACTGCAAGGCCGAAAACCAACATTGAATGCCCGTGACCTTCAATCCCTCAGGCGGTACTGCATCAAAAACCGACATCAATGTGTAAAGGATATCACCACATGGGCTCAGGACCACTTCAGAAAACCACTGTCAGTAACTACAGTTTGTCGCTACATCTGTAAGTGCAAGTTAAAACTCTACTCTGCAAAGCGAAAGCCATTTATCAACAACACCCAGAAACACCGCCTGCTTTGCTGGCCCCGAGCTCATCTAAGATGGAATGAAGCAAAGTGGAAAAATGTTCTGTGGTCTGAAGAGTACACTTTTCAATTTGTTTTTGGAAACAGTGGACGTCCTGTCCTCCGGAACAAAGAGGAAACGAACCATCCGGATTGTTATAGGCGCAAAGTTGAAAAGCCAGCATCTATGATGGTATGGGGGTGTGTTAGTGCCCAAGACATGGGTAACTTACACATCTGTGAAGGCACTATTAATTATGAAAGGTACATACAGGTTTTGGAGCAACATATGTTGCTATCCAAGCAACATTATCATGGACGCCCCTGCTTATTTCAGCAAGACAATGCCAAGCCACGTGTTACAACAGCGTGGCTTCGTAGTAAAAGAGTGCGGGTACCAGACTGGCCTGCCTGTAGTCCAGTCCTGTCTCCCATTGAAAATGTGTGGCGCAATATGAAGCGTAAAAAACCACAACGGAGACCCCGGACTGATGTTAAAATGAAAGGCCATGTAACATAGTGATAAAAATGCCCCTGTGCCAACATTTTTGCAATGTGTTGCTGCCATTAAATTCTAAGTTAATGATTATTTGCAAAAAAAAAACGTGTTTCTCAGTTTGAACATTAAAAATCTTGTCTTTGCAGTCTATTCAATTGAATATAAGTTGAAAAGGATTTGCAAATCATTGTATTCGGTCTTTGTTTATGAATTACACAACGTGCCAACTTCACTGTTTTGGAGTTTGTAGACTACTTGTTGTTGTCTTATTTTTTATATACTATGTTTAATTTTGTTAATTCATTTACTGCTTTAGGTGAGAACCTTGCGTAAGCCCTTTTTGGGTTTCTTTTCTCACCTGCACTTATTTCTTATTACTCATTTCTTGTCTCTATGTATTCTAACAATGTTACCTTTTGTACTTGTTATATTGTGCAAATAAATAAATAAATAAATAATTAACCGCAAACATAGAAAGTGCTCTCTATGTTGTTTTTGACACTGATTTTACAGAGCGCATAGCAATGCGCTTTGTGAAATCAATGGCTAATGTGTGCCTGTTACTACATTACATATATATTTACAGCATGTATATAAAAATGTGTTGTTTTTTGGGGGGATGTTTTTAGACTGTTTTATAGGCGACATACAGTACTAGCTGTTTATCACTATTTGGAATGCACAGAAAAGGGAAAAACATGTGTGTTTTTGTCTCACATAAGAATTCAAATGATGGGCAAAATTCCCCTCTAAAGAGAACCAATCATTGTGAATTTGCCCACACGGGATGGAAGGCATCACTATGGATAAAGAGTTCCACTAATAACAGTTCCACTAAGGACCTGACATCAGTCCCGTCAATCCTCACAATGTTCTTGACCTGGTGATATCACCGCCCCCAGGAGGACTGCATTGTATTAGAGGTCCCGGCGGGGGAAGCAGTGCGTCAATCAGCCTGATAATTAGCAACATGAATGGGCGTGTGCATGTTTGAATAGATTCTTACATTACCAAAAGGAACAATACATCCCAGTTACAAAGTTATAGTTACAGTCAGGGAGAAGTGACATGGTCGACAAGGAATGGTAAAGAGTTATATGTCATCAACCTGAAAGTAAAACTGGTATTGTTCTATTTACTTAACTGACAGTTTTACAGAGATAAGCATGCATCTATTGTTTTGGAACAGAAAATCCTTGCATTATATTATAGATGTGACAATATGCTATTTTTGAATGATTTAAGACATTATCACTGTTCTTAATCTGCATGTACAAAAGCAGCCATCATGTACCAAGACAGGAGAACACATGTTTTGGCTGACTGGTTACTGACAAAGCTTGCAGAACAAGAACACACACGTCTGAATACAGGCAAGGTGAAATACTTACACAGATTAAAAGTTACTATTGCAAAGTTACGATGAGGAAAACAAATTGGGGCTAGGCTGCCTTGATCAAGTTAAGCTGTACAAATTAATATATATCCTATGGCTCAGTCGTGTGGGATCGGAATCCAACCTGCAAACAAAAGCCTCTATTTATACCTTGAAGTAATCAAGGTAGACTGTGTGGCCTTCCCTCATACACTCCACCAGAACCGAGAGCAAAGAAAGAACACTTTCTGTGCATATACATTTTGTGTGTGTGAGTATGTACTATGTGTTCAGGGGTGGTGCAGGGCAGAGTTCAGGGAAACCCAACATACCCCGTTTCGAGCTTGTGACCCTTTGGGAGAAAGCCCGATTCAAACAAACCGCACACACATACATGAACACGCTTAGTTGAAAGCGCAGACTTTACCAGACGTGACCTTGAGCAGACCTGCCAACAGGATCACGACGGACAGAAACCTGGAATTCTGGGAAACAGGAAACGGGAAGTGAGCCCTGTCCAGGCTACGAGGACAAGCCGCCACAAATGAGATATGTAAGAACCTTTTGGCTGCGTACAGACTACATAATGTATGACTTGTGATTAGGGTAGAAGCTGGCAACACAGCTGGACCACATGCATGTGTATCAACATGTGTTTGATGCTCTCAGCATTTAGGAGAGAGGCATCTATGCTTGGGGGGAGGTGGGGTTCTGGTGGGTTATTTGGTTTCAAATAGTGCTGGTGCCCAGGGACCAGGCCATGTCAAAGGGCCTATCCCCTCTGAGCCATATTAGGGCTCTGATCCCTAATCAATCAGCACTGGGCTAAAAAGAATGTACAACAAGATGGCAATTAAGCTCCGTCGAGGGCTTAACTAAACATGTGTGAGAGATAGGGTTTGTAAAAGTAACTGAGAGTGCAATTCATTAGGGTGCCTAATGTAGTAGAGTGTGTGTGTGAGAGTTTGTGTGTGTATGAAATCAAAAAAAGCATTCAGTCTATGGCGCATATGTAACATGGAGCATGTGTGGAAAAATTGCGAGGTGATTAACACGTCAACAACTTCACTCAGGTTTAGTAATTCAAACCCATTCAAATGTAAACACAGAAATATAGTTACCCTATTCCTTTAACTTTTACACACAGTGTAACCTCTATGTTGGAACATAATCTGCTCTGAGATGCTCTTTCTCACAGGAAATAATAGAAAGTCAAAGACTACACTGCAATAACTGAAATCTAAGTAAGATTAAATATCTCAAATAAGGGTGATATTTGCTTATTTTCTGTCTGATAAGATAATTCTTCTCACTAAGCAGATTTGATCTTAGAGTGTTTTACTTGTTTGAAGGGTTTTGGTCATAAATTATCTCAGTAAAATATTACAGCTTGTTGCTGAGATTTTATGACCAATAATGAGTAAAACATGCTTGAAACTAGAATATCAACTGATGCAAAGATGTGTCATCAACACTCACAAGTATAAAACTACTTTTTTAAAGTAATAATTTCTTATTTCAAGCATGAACAAAAAAATCATGACTTTGACACAATTGTGTCTCATATTAAAACAGATGACAGCCAAATGGACTTTGCAGTTTTATTCTCAATGAAACAATAGAAAATACGTACTCATATAGTAGTACAGTTGTTATTAGTGAAAATATACTTATTTTAAGGTCTTTTTGGGTCCATTGAGGTTAGCTAATTTTACTTGTTTTGGAAAGTCTTGACAAGCCGAATTTTCTTGTTCTATTGGCAGATCATTTTGCTTAATTCAAGTAAAAATACCCCTAATTTTTTTTATTTTTTTTTGCTTGTTTTTGAACACTGACTTTTTGCAGTGTACCAGCTAAGGCTGGGTGATACATCGAGTTTGTAAGATGTATCAATATATTTTTAAACAAGATATGAATTAAGAAAACATTGTAATATTGACGACGTGGTGCAGTTGTGAGAGTGGCCGTGCCAGCAACCTGAGGGTTCCTGGTTCGATCCCCAGCTTCTACCAACCTAGTCACTTCCGTTGTGTCCTTGAGCAAGACACTTCACCCTTGCTCCTGATGGGTCGTGGTTAGCACTTTGCATGGCAGCTCATCAGTGTGTGAATGTGTGTGTGTGAAGGTGTGTGTGAATGGGTGAATGTGGAAATAGTGTTAAAGCGCTTTGAGTACCTTGAAGGTAGAAAAGCGTTATACAAGTATAAAAAAAAAAAAAAAAGTATAACCCATTTACCGTATAATTTATTTCACGTTAAAATGACCAAATGTCGCTTATTTGTTGTGTTCCTTGTTCTCCCACGCCTCCCCTACATGGGCTACTAAACCCCTCCCCTTCCTCCTTCCAAGATGTGCTTGCATGTATAAGAATCGGCCGATAAATGCTTTAAAATGTAATATCGGTATCGGTTTCAACCTCCCAATTTTCCCGGGAAACTCCCGAATTTCAGTGCCCCTCCCAAAAATCTGCCGGGGCAACCAATCTCCCGAATTTCTCTCGATTTCCACCCGGACAACAATATTGGGGGCGTGCCTTAAAGGCACTGCCTTTAGCGTCCTCTACAACCTGTCGTCACGTCCGCTTTTCCTCCATACAAACTGCGTGCCGGCCCAGTCACATAATATATGTGGCTTCGACACACACATTAGTGAATGCAAGGCAAACTTGATTAACAGCCATACAGGTCACACTGAGGGTGGCCGTATAAACAACTTTAACACTGTTACAAATATGCGCCACACTGTGAACCCACACCAAACAAGAATGACAAACACATTTCGGGAGAACATCCGCACCATAACACAACATAAACACAACAGAACAAATACACCCCCCGCTACCACCAATCCCCCTCCTCCCCCCCAACCACCCCTCATCTTTATATTCTAGTTTCTTCAAAATATCCACCCTTTGCCCTGATTACTTTTTTGCATACTCTTGGCATTCTCTCGATGAGCTTCAAGATGTAGTCACCTGAAATGGTTTTCACTTCACAGGTGTGCTTGAAGCTCATCGAGAGAATGCCAACAGTGTGCATAGCAGCAAACAGAGTAAAAGTGTTAATTCATAGTTTTGATGCATTCAGTGACAATCTACAATGTAAATAGTCATGAAAATAAAGAAAACGCATTGAATGAGGAGAAGGTGTGTCCAAACTTTTGGACTGTACTGTATGTGTTCTTGTCTCACGTAAGGATTGTGAATGATAGGCAACAAACAAGTGCAGTTCCCCTTTAAGGATTATGGGATGGTACCTTTGAACATGTGAAAGAAACTTCTCCTATAAAATGTATAGTGATAACTAAGCAGCCCAATGGTCTCATTATTGACAATTGAATTGTACGACCTCTTATTTGACTACATTCAAGTACCTGAGTTCAATCCAGAATGAGAGACATCATTTTTAATGGGATTCCGTAGTGAATTAAATGTAGCCGGCCCCCCTGCGCGAGTCTGATGCGGTGTGTTCAAGTGGATCAGCATGTGGCTGAGGAGCAAAGCATCCAAGAAAGTGAGTGGGCCTGTCAACCCTCCAGTTTAAACGCCAGCAACAGCGCTTGTGCTGTGGAGCAAATCGTCATCAATCCCGGCCAGTATCTTAGAACCACAGCAGTGTTGACACTGGCACTGAGGTGAGGAGGAGTGAAACCGAAATCCAGACTTTCTCAATTCAGCACACGGGCAAGTTCACACTCTGAGCTAAGAGCTTATTGTGACCAATGTTAGAGGTAAAGTATGGCAGATGAGGAGTTTTTTTTTCTTTCAACTTGAAGCAGAAACAGCCATTCATGCCTAATTGCACCAACTCGGAAAGAATATGAAGACAGCATATCTTAACACAGCATCTAATAGGCTGTCAAAGGCTGTATTGAAGAGGACAATTAGCAGTCGGGCCGTTATTGTAACCAAACTTGAACGTGAGGTTCACTGAGGAGCTAATGTACCGAGGCAAGTGCTCTATTATGACAATAAAAGGCCTTGAGATGAAAAGATTTTTGCCACCCGTGTTTCAAAACTCGCAAGTGCCAAAGTTAGCAGCACGAGTTCACACACAAAACATAGCCAGAAGGATTTGGCTGTGCTCTAGGGATGAAGTGTCACTTACTTTTAAATGTTTCATTGAAACGATGACTTTGGAGCAATTCCTTTGACTGAGTATTCATGTTTCTCACATAAACAATTTGCTCGGTAGCAAACAATCTTTTGTTGAACTGAATCCCCCAAACGCAGCAGGGAGGCTGGTAGACTTGGTAATGTCAGAAAGGCTGTTTTCCTCCTTACAAGCCACAATAACAATGTTATTTTAAACCTTGAGAGTAGTTCCGGCTCATTGATGTGTAATACATTAAGCTTTCAGGAAAGCAGTGACTAAAAGACAGCAATTCCAGGCAATTATTCTGTTATGGTTTCCTTTACCTGCGAACAGGCCTGTACTTCTCGAAAAGGACCCCTTTAAACCAATTTGTCAATCAGCTTTGATGGTGTAATTGTTTAATTAGATTGCCAGTGGGCTGTAAGCAGTGAGGCGTCCCTGTCACAGCAGAACCATAAGTACCATTGACAGTTAATTATCGAGCCACTTGTGTGTGTTGGTTGGCTCTCTTAGTTTGAAGTCACATATAGTAAATATATTAACTTTACAGAAAGCTGACAACATACAGTCGTGGTCAAAAGTTTACACACACTTGTAAAGAACATAATGTCATGGCTGTCTTGAGTTTCCAATAACTTCTACAACTCTTTTTTTTTGTGATAGAGTGATTGGAGCACATACTTGTTGGTCACAAAAAACATTCATGAAGTTTGGTTCTTTTATAAATTTATTATGGGTCTACTGAAAATGTGACCAAACCTCCAGGGTCAAAAGTATACATACAGCAATGTTAATATTTGGTTACATGTCCCTTGGCAAGTTTCACTGCAATAAGGCGCTTTTGGTAGCCATCCACAAGCTTCTGGTTGAATTTTTGACCACTCCTCTTGACAAAATTGGTGCAGTTCAGCTAAATTTGTTGGTTCTTCAGCATTGTGCACACGTTTAAGTCAGGACTTTGGGAAGGCCATTCTAAAACCTTCAGTCTAGCCTGATTTAGCCATTCCTTTACAACTTTTGACATGTGTTTGGGGTCATTGTCCTGTTGGAACACCCAACTGCTCCCAAGACCCAACCTCCGGCTGATGATTTTAGGTTGTCCTGAAGAATTTGGAGGTAATCCTCCTTTTTCATTGTCCCATTTACCCTCTGTAAAGCACCAGTTCCATTGGCAGCAAAACAGGCCCAGAGCATAATACTACCACCACCATGCTTGACGGTAGGCATGGTGTTCCTGGGATTAAGGCCTCACCTTTTCTCCTCCAACCATATTGCTGGATATTGCGGCCAAACAGTTAAATTTTTGTTTCATCTGACCACAGAACTTATCTTTGTCCATGTGATGTCAATAATAAGAGTTGTAGAAATGATTGGAAACTCAAGACAGCCATGACATTATGTCCTTCACAAGTGTATGTAAACTTTTGACCACGACTGTATACTTTGAGATAGCCAGTAGCCAGAACACAGCACTTGTGGGTGTATATATTTTCAAGTATTTCTTATATATATATATATATATATATATATATATATATATATATATATATATATATATATATATATATATATATATATATATATATAATATATATATATATATATATATATATATATATATATATATATATTATATATATATATATATATATATATATATATATATATACATATATATATATATATACATATATATATATATATATATATATATATATATATTATATATATATATATATATATATATATATATATATATACATATATATATATATATATACATATATATATATATATATATATACATATATATATATATATATATATATATATATATATATATATATATATATATATATATATATATATATATATATATATATATATATATATATATATATATATATGAATGAGTATATCCGTTCGGCCACCGTGTTCAATGGAGAAGTCTGGTCTACAAAATGTGCAGGCAGCATACCCCTTCCCCTTCGAGCTGTCCTGGATGAACTGAAATTATTTTTTCCAATCATTTTGGAACTTACAAGCGTACTTCTTCTTCTTACTCGTCGTCGCCATGTCTCTTCTTCGTTCTTCTGCTTCGTCTCTGTTATGTTTTTGGACATTACTACTTGCCGTAGTTTTGAAGCAATGCATGATGGGAATCCGGATGTTGTGTGTCAGTGTATTAATGTGCCAGCTGCAATAAACACAGGCTGAGAAATAGCTCCGTGCCTGCCTACTTTATGGGTTATAGATAAACCTACGGATAACGGAGACATATACAGATAGATAAACCTACGGATAACGGAGACATATACAGTATAATAGTCTCCCTTTCAGGTGACAGAGGACGCTAAAGGCACGCCCCCAATATTGTTGTCCGGGTGGAAATCGGGAGAAATTTGGGAGAATGGTTGCCCCGGGAGATTTTCGGGAGGGGCACTGAAATTCGGGAGTCTCCCGGGAAAATCGGGAGGGTTGGCAAGTATGGTCGTCTCCCTGTCCTGCAATTCAGTGCAGCGTTTAGGCAAGAGGAACAGCGAGTACTTGTGGCTAAGGCGAGTGTTCAACAAATTTGGTTTGGATCCTATTTTTTTTATATTGTAGTAATTCACTCACGGAACTTTTGTTATTGTCAGAGTTCCGGTCGGACGGGTTTTCACTGGACATTCTTTCAGTGTTGTGTGTTGCACGGAGAAGTATTGGATGTTTAGTTACTGCTCGATTGCTGATAAGAAAACAAAGTTAGCTCCATCTTTTGACACCCCTCCTTTGACTCCCATCCTTAGACGCTACAATATTTCATTAAAAAAAACGGGGAAGTGATATTTTGATGTGCGTTTCCTTGGACATGCCTGAAACTGAAAACAAAAACAAAAACAAACTTCATGAAAACTATACAGATTCACCCGGTCTCAGGTATCAGGTATACCTGTCACTCTCTGATCAATTCAGAGAGTGCAAAGCTGTTTTGAGCAGCATTAATGTCACCGCATGTCACATGTTGGTGTTATTATGCGCATGCCACGATTGGATGAAAATAATACTTTATCCTACCTATTTTTTGTGAGGGAAGGAGCCGATTTACTCAATGTCTAAATATGTGCTTCCACCTCTCAGTGACGTCACAACATAGCCAGACTGCAAAACCCCGCGAGCATAGACATCTAAAACTACTTGCAAACTCACGCTAAAATGCATGAACCTGATGATTTTACGTTTTATCAATGTTTAAAGGGTAATTGCATTTTTTTTTATGTTGTCTATAATTCACAATCCCTATGAGAGACAAGAACAGATATGTCTTTGTTGATGCATTCTAACTAATGAATAAACATAAATTAAAGTCTGCTTGCAATGGAGCCTAAGGAAGCCATGAAGACTGTAGTGAGACCACTTCTAAAAAAGCATTCAATCTATCCAATTTCCGTCCAATATCACATCTCCCTTTTCTGTCCAAGATCATGGGAAAACTTGTCCTCGCACAACTTCAGCCATATCTGTCCCTCGATGATATTCCTGACAAGTTTCAATCAGGATTCAAGAGTGACGGAAATGCACTCGATTCCCTCCATCCATCAATGACATGAAACTATGGCTATGAATTTTCTACATTTAAATAAGAGAAAAAACGAGTACCGTATTTTTCGGAGTATAAGTCGCTCCGGAGTATAAGTCGCACCGGCCCAAAAAGCATAATAAAGAAGGGAAAAAACATATATAAGTCGCACTGGAGTAAAAGTCACATTTTTTGGGGAAATGTATTTCATAAAACCCAACACCAAGAATAGACATTTGAAAGGCAATTTAAAATAAATAAAGAATAGTGAACAACAGGCTGAATAAGTGTACGTTATATGATGCATAAATAACCAACAGAGAACGTGCCTGGTATGTTAACGTAACATATTATAGTAAGAGTCATTCAAATAACTATAACATATAGAACATGCTATACGTTTACCAAACAATCTGTCACTCCTAATCGCTAAATCCCATGAAATCTTATAGGTCTAGTCTCTTACGTCCATCCATCCATTTTCTACCGCTTATTCCCTTCGGGGTCGCGGGGGGCGCTGGAGCCTATCTCAGCTACAATCGGGCGGAAGGCGGGGTACACCCTGGACAAGTCGCCACCTCATCGCAGGGCCAACACAGATAGACAGACAACATTCACACTCACATTCACACACTAGGGCCAATTTTGTAGTGTTGCCAATCAACCTATCCCCAGGTGCATGTCTTTGGAGGTGGGAGGAAGCCGGAGGGCCCGGAGGGAACCCACGCAGTCACGGGGAGAACATGCAAACTCCACACAGAAAGATCCCGAGGCTGGGATTGAACTCACGACTAATCAGGACCTTCGTATTGTGAGGCAGACGCACTAACCCCTCTTCCACCGTGCTGCCCTAGTCTCTTACGTGAATGAGCTAAATAATATTATTTGATATTTTACGGAAATGTGTTAATAATTTCACACATAAGTCGCTCCTGAGTATAAGTCGCACCCCCGGCCAAACTATGAAAAAAACTGCGACTTATAGTCCGAAAAATACGGTACATTGTTTTTAGCCCTGATGCACGTCATAGTGCACCCAGCTTTAGCACTCCAACCCTCGCTCCTTTGTGATATTTGACGGCGACCTTAAATTCGAAAAACAAATGAACTCCTTGGTTAGAGCAGGTTTTTTCCAGCTGAGACTTTTGGCAAGGGTGAAGTCTTTTCTGCCGAGGGCAGACCTTGAAAAAGTAATTCATGCCGTCATCAGCTCTAGATTGGACTAAATCAGTCACTCCTCCACAAGCTCCGGTTAGTAGAAAATGCAGCTGCTTTCCTTCTCACTCATACTTCAAAACATGCCCATATCTCCATTGGCTCCCAGTATGTTTTAGAATACATTTTAAATTCATTATTTTTGTTTTTAAGGCCACCAATGGTCTGGCCCCAGCATACTTGGCTAATAGTTTAACTGTTCACCACCGACCAAGGAATATGCGCTCATCTTTACACACATCTTTGGAAGTACCAAGGACTAGACTTAAAAATCGTTCTTTTTCCGCATCCGCACCCAAGTTATGGAACTTTCTGCCACCTGAGTTGCGAGCCATCACGGAGCTAGAAGCTTTTAAATCTCAACTAAAAACATATTTCTTTAAATTGGCTTTTAACAAACAATTGCTTTAAGTATTTATTATTACTGTTTTAATATGGTTTAACTTTCTTTTAACTTATTTGTCCCGTCAAGCACTTTGTGCACCATTGTGATGTTGTAAGGAGCTATACAAATAAACCTTGATTGATGGATTGAAGACATGACGTTTTCGTCTATTCCAGCAATAACACCTAGTAACAAAAACAAAAACACCCAAAAATACTCCATTTACATTTTGTGACCAGAATATGACCAAGTATTAGCGATATTGTTATAATAAGTGCTTACTTTAAGGACCTATTTTTAGCGGCGGCTTGATCGAGAGGTAATTTCCTATATCCTATATTCATATATATCATCCGCTGGTGAGCTGCTTTCTCGCCTCTGAGCTCGTGAAAGTTTCTTCTAGATTATAAATCATGTCAATTAACTTGATAATAGAAAGTTGTAGCTATAAACTGAGAAGTTGGTACACTTTGACAGCCAGTTTAGATCTGAAAATGGCGAAAAACATCAGAAAACACACATGGTTCCACCCACCTTTTTTCCTTACAAGAATCATAATTTTTCATCTAATCGAGAAAATATCAACATCCTAACAGTCAGCGACTCAATGAGAGCAGACATTGTACAGTAAGTGATATTTTATTACGGTTGTTGGCTTTCATGAAGTGTGCCATGATTAGTATTAGTTGTTATTGTTAAAGGGAAAAGCAAACTTTGTGATGCGTTCGTGAAATCAATGTGCTGCCGAATGTTTAAAATGATTAAAATTAGGGATGTCTGATAATATCAGACTGCCGATATTATTGGCGGATAAATGCTTTAAAATGTAATATCGGAAATGATCGGTATCGGTTTCAAAATTATTGGTATCGGTTTCAAAAAGTAAAATGTATGATTTTTTAAAACGTCGCTGTGTACACGGACGTAGGGAGAAGTACGGAGCGCCAATAAACCTTAAAGGCACTGCCTTTGCGTGCCGGGCCAGTCACATAATATCTACGGCTTTTCACACACACAAGTGAATGCAAGCATACTTAGTCAACAGCCATACAGGTCACACTGAGGGTGAAGGTATAAACAACCTTAACACTGTTACAAATATGCGCCACACTGTGAACCCACACCAAACAAGAATGACAAACACATTTCGGGAGAACATCCGCACCGTAACACAAAATAAACACAACAGAACAAATACCCAGAACCCCTTGCAGCACTAACTCTTCCGGGACGCTAAAATATACACCCCCCCACGCCCCCCCGCCCACCTCAACCTCCTCATGCTCTCTCAGGGAGCATGTCCCAAATTCCAAGCTGCTGTTTGGAGGCATGTTAAAAAAAATAATGCACTTCATTAATAAATATGGCAGTGCCATGTTGGTATTTTTTTCCATAACTTGAGTTGATTTATTTTGGAAAACCTTGTTACATTGTTTGATGCATCCAGCGGGGCATCACAACAAAATTAGGCATAATAATGTGTTAATTCCACGACTGTATATATCGGTATCGGTTGATATCGGAATCAGTAATTAAGAGTTGGACAATATCGGAATATCGGATATCGGCAAAAAAGCCATTATTGGACATCTCTAGTTACATCCCTAGTTATTACGAATGTTTCTGTTACTACATTACTTATAGGGACGGCGTGGTGAAGTGGGTAGAGTGGCTGTGCCAGCAATCGGAGTGTTGCTGGTTACTGGGGTTCAATCCCCACCTTCTACCTTCCTAGTCACGTCCGTTGTGTCCTTGGGCAAGACACTTCACCCTTTGCCTCTGATGGCTGCTGGTTAGCGCCTTGCATGGCAGCTCCCGCCATCAGTGTGTGAATGTGTGTGTGAATGGGTAAATGTGGAAATAGTGTCAAAGCGCTTTGAGTACCTTGAAGGTAGAAAAGCGCTATACAAGTATAACCCATTTGTCATTTATTTATCATATACTTATCATGAATTGATTAACGTTGAAAAACTTATCCGGGTGTTACCATTTAGTGGTCAATTGTACGGAATATGTACTGTACTGTGCAACGTACTAATAAAAGTTTCAAAAACAGCATGTATATAAAATGTTTATGGAGGTGTTTTCTTAAGTGCTTTATAGGTAGAATACAGTGACTTCTATAGGCTCCATTGTAAGCGGACATTCGCTAACATTTCTTTTTAAGTTAGAGTGCATAAAAAAAGAAAAAACACATGTGTGCTTGTCTTACATAAGAATTGTGAATGATAGGCAAAATTCCAAAAAAGTGCTGTATCCAGCATCGTAACAACATTAATAAGTCAGAAAAGCGAAAATTATCGTATGTTCCCTTTAAAGAAAATTCCCCACCCTTGTACATAAATAGTCCTATGTACAGACAGAAGTGAATTTGAGAATCAAAAACACTTGAGTGCACACTTCTGACATTTGCAGTAATTTATGATGTGAGGAACAACTGTACAACTGTAACTACTTTTAACTTGAACAATATGTTAAAATAAATGACAGGGAGATCTAAAGATGGAGGACAAAAAAGTATGGAAGAAGAGAAAGTGTTCTTTGTCTGACGGTGGCAGAGTGGTGCAGTGGGGGGAATAAAGTGTGCTATTTTACCCTCTTTTTGACACAGCTGGGAGAAAATTAGGAGACATTTAAAGCATGTCAACATCCAGGCTGTGATGGCATTAATCTAACAGACAGAAAGGTCCATTATAAACACAGATTGGTGGCTATGTTCCATAAAGTGTTTAAAAGCCTCCATAGCATCTATTAACCTATAACCTCTTTAGAATTCCAAAGAATTGTGAAAATGCCGTAGTGATGGTACACGGTGTCTAAGACCTGAGTTATGAGCTGCGTCCGATGGGAGCTTACAGCTAAACACAAGTCATCACACCTGAGCGGGGCCAGGAATCAAAGAACAAGTCGCGGTCCTGAGTGTTAATGGTACCATCCTCCTCCCGCTCCTCTAACACTGTTTTTCTTTCACCCTCCCGCCGTTTCCATCGCTGCCCCCCCCCTGCAAATGAGGGAAGTGTGGCCAGGAACGAGGGCGAGAGAGAGCGGTGGTGGGGGACTTGGGGGTCTTACTTTGGCAGTCGAGACATTTCCCCCCTCGCTCTGTATTTGTTCAGGCTCTATGAAAACATGACCAATGCAGAGACGGAGGATGGAGACGAAGGGAAGAGAACGGTGATGAAAAGTGTTGCGGAAACGTACTCGTCCGTCTTTCGGTGGAAGATAACCGTTGACGTATTCATGAACAGCGGACTAGGCGGAAACTGAAGCCCATTTTGGACTTGATGGGGCCGAAGTAATAAAAATGAGGATGTGAGGCGTGACTGTAACGAATAGTTATGACTTTTTTGAGAAATAAAGTTCTTGGCTTCCAGACCAAGAGTTGAGTGAGAGTCATCATTACCGTTCTTTGTTTCTTGGCTTAGCCCAGTGGCTTCGTGAGGCCGCTATTTTCCAGCTAGACAACTAGTGGAGACTCCAAGTCTTTGCAGGGTCGGGCCAAGAAGCGGCCCACCGCATCATTCCACAAACATCACTTTTTACACTTCACTCTTTATGGAGGAATGTACAAACAAAACATAATGTGTTAATATGTGAGGGTTCAAGGGTCCTGTGGAAAGTTGATGTTTACCCCTGAAGTTAGTAGTCTACAACATGGGTGTCCAAACTACGGCCCGTGGGCCATGTGCAGCCTGCCAGCATCTTCATTTTGGCCCGGGAGACGGCTATTTGTGTTTTCATATCATATACGATATATGATCATACAAGAACAGCCACTAGTCTGATATCTGCAATTGTGTCGCCATCTAGTGGCCAACAAAATTAACTCAAGTGAGTGACTATCAAAAGTAGATCATGTACTTATATGACCCAATCCAAACAACCTTCCCTAGTCATGGTCCAGGAAAAGAAAATTCAACCAGCGCAAAAATTCAACAAACATGGTCACATATAACACAACCTGCTCATTGAACTTTGTGGATATTATATAAAAAATGTCCATCCATCCATCCATTTTCTTCCGCCAATCAGCAAAAAAAAAAATCTAAATTACACCTGTTTAAATCCATTACAAAGGTGATGGGAAAAATGTAAGACACTCTCTCCACACTCATCCATGTTTGGCACATTTTAGCTGCTTGATATTTCTAATTAAATAATAAACTTTAAGGAGGTTGTCACAAAAGTAAACAAAGTAGGAGTCGAATTTCCACATACTCCAATTATAATAATTATTAATCATATATCCATTATATTATTATAATAATATGTAATCATATATATATATTTATTTGTGTGTGTGTGTGTGTGTGTGTATATATACACACACACACACACACACACACACACACACACACACACACACACACACACACACACACACACACACACATATATATATATATATATATATATATATATATATATATATATATATATATATATATATATATATATATATATATATATATATATATATATATATATATATACATATAAGCGCATGGAGTGCCCGCAAATTTCAATCTGATATTAAGGATGGGTACTGGATCTGGAACTTTTATAACCAACCGAAGTCAGTTGGCACTACCGGCTACTGAAATCAAACAGTGCCATATTTCAATACCGTTGTTGCATGTGACGTCACATCCATTTGCAGACTCAGCACCGGCTCAAGCACTTGGCCGGAAAACCAGGAGTCAAGCACTCACTCAGTCGGACTGCCTTTAGGTAATGTTACAGTTTACCATGTCAACAAAACAAGAAATAGGCGTTAAAAAGTAATGCTCCACTTTAAAAAATGCACAAGCTCGATGCTTATTTACATTGTATTTGCTATTGACATGCTACCAATTAGAATTAGCGATTTTATGTTTTATTTTATAAGTCCAAATTTGGTATTGAAAGCTACAACTAAGATGCATGTTGTGTAATAAATACAATACTTACAGTTTAAACACTTTGTAGACTCAACCAAAGAAAAGACTGACTGACACATTCAACTTAATGGCAAAGACTACTTCTTTGCTAAGACAACACAACATAGTCTATACACTACTGCCATCTAACATCTTGGAATTGTAACTGCATGCAAAGTCTACTATATAATACAATAAAGAACAGTATTTGCAAATGAGACACAGAAGTGTAAGAACAAAACAGGTCAGTGTTAAATGCTATTAACTGTGTGTGTGTGTGTGTGTGTGTGTGTGTGTGTGTGTGTGTGTGTGTGTGTGTGTGTGTGTGTGTGTGTGTGTGTGTGTGTGCGTGTGTGTGTGTGTGTGTGACAGAGTGGCACATGACTGGTGGTAGGCGCGCCGCAACTGCCTGTTGGTTTGCTTGTCCTTTAGACTATGAGTATAGGAAGACGCATCTTTTTTAAACTGTATTCTAGGGAATAATACAGGTCAATATTCCATTAATACAATTCTAGATGGTCTAAAAATAACAATATGTAATGTTTGGATATGATGAGCCCAGGGACAGATCCACACTTTTTTTAAAACTGTCTTTAAATGTTTTTAATCTTGTAGCATGTCAGCTTTAAGTTTGCCTGTGGCTAAACTCAAAAACCTCACCCTCAAATCAACATGAACACATCAACTATTAAGACCAAACGCCACAAAAAGTATGTACTTAAGACCAACATGGAAGGGACGAAAAAGACCACAGAGATCAAAGCAACACCAAGGGGGATTTTACAGTTTCTAATAAGTCGGTAGTCATTTTTCCCAACATTCTGTCTTGCAGAAACAAACAGGATGCAATAAGTTTAAATTTTCTCAAAAAGCTTCTGCACCACATGTCTCTGATTTTTGACATCTGCCAAACAATTTTAAAGCCAATACGTTGTCTGTGACACAAATGATGATCAGCCCACCATCACTCCGGGTGCTGTCAAAGGAGAACCGTTTTCGTTTCAATCCATTCTCTCATGACGAGACTAAGGCGTTCATGCCAGTTTACCAAAACCATTTCCTTAAAGGGCTACTGAAAGCCACTACTACCAACCACGCAGTCTGATAGTTTGTATATCAATGATGAAATCTTAACATTGCAACACATGCCAATACAGCCGGGTTAACTTATAAAGTGCAATTTTAAAATTCCCGCCACACTTCCGGTTGAAAAACTCCTTTGGATATGATTTATGCGCGTGACGTCACAAAAGCAACGGAAGTGGTTGTACCCCATCGGACCCGATAGAAAAGCCTCTTGTTTTCTTTGACAAAATTCCACAGTATTCTGAATCTTTTGCAATTTGTTTAATGAACAATGGAGACTGCAAAGAAGAACGTTGTAGGTGGGATCGATCGGTGTCTTAGCGGCTAAGTACAATACTGTTAATATCCGTGATATTTGCATTAGTGTACTGTCTTTAAGGGTTTGGGGAACGCGCATGCGCGAGTGAGTTGGCGGAGAACTTGAGTGTGTGTGATCGTGACTTTTGGCTAACAGCAGCTCGTGTATGTGTGTGCGTTACTTTTTGAACTACAACCAGTTACCGCTTGTTAATAAAGCGATTGAGCAATTTGTTTAATGGACAATGGAGACTGCAAATAAGAAAGTTGGAGCCGGTGGAGCAGCGGACTACAGCAACACCAACACCAGGAGGTTGTGTTGTGTTTTGAGCAGGATAACAGACGCACTACGGTGAGTACAGCTTTGGCTTCCAAACATTTGATCGATTGCCCGTACGTGCGTGTCGATATGTGCATGTGACGTACGTAACTTTGGGGAAATATATGTTTCTTGCCGACTCTGATGGCGGCCGGGGTGTCGTCAAAAGCGTACAACGCCCGCCGCCGCATCTAAGTTAGCTACGCAGCTAGGTTAGCTTCTGTTTTTTTAGCTTCGCCAAGCGGAATATTATTAATCGTGTATTTACATGTTCATGGTTTAATAGTATTATTGATCTTCTGTCTATCCATCCAGTCAGGTTTTTTTTAATTTAGTTTCTATCTGCATTTGAGACTGATGCTATCGCGTTGGCTACGCAGCTAGGTTAGCTTCTGTTTTTTTAGCTTCGCCAAGCGGAATATTATTAATCGTGTATTTACATGTTCATGGTTTAATAGTATTATTGGTCTTCTGTCTATCCATCCAGTCAGGTTTTTTTAAAATTTAGTTTCTATCTGCATTTGAGACTGGCGCTATCGCGTTAGCTACGCAGCTAGGTTAGCTTCTGTTTTTTTAGCTTCGCCAAGCGGAATATTATTAATCGTGTATTTACATGTTCATGGTTTAATAGTATTATTGATCTTCTGTCTATCCATCCAGTCAGGTTTTTTTTTATTTAGTTTCTATCTGCATTTGAGACTGATGCTATCGCGTTGGCTACGCAGCTAGGTTAGCTTCTGTTTTTTTTAGCTTCGCCAAGCGGAATATTATTAATCGTGTATTTACATGTTCATGGTTTAATAGTATTATTGGTCTTCTGTCTATCCATCCAGTCAGGTTTTTTAAAAATTTAGTTTCTATCTGCATTTCAGACTGCTGCTATCAAGTTGGCTACGTAGCTAGGTTAGCTTCTATTTTTTTAGCTTCGCAAAGCTGAATTATTAATCGTGTATTTACATGTTCAGTCACTGTGAATGTCCATTTCGCGTTCTCGACTCTCATTTTCAAGAGGATATAGTATCTAAAATGGTTTAAAATACAAATCTGTGATCCACAATAGAAAAATGAGAGAGTGTGGAATCCAATGAGCCAGCTTGTACCTAAGTTACGGTCAGAGCGAAAAAAGATACGTCCATCACTGCCTTTCAAGTCATTCACTGTAACGTTCCTCATCTATGAATCTTTCATCCTCGCTCAAATTAATGGTGTAATCATCACTTTCTCGGTCCGAATCTCTCTCACTCCATTGTAAACAACGGGAATTGTGAGCAGCACTACCGCTTGTGACGTCACGCTACTTCCGGTACAGGCAAGGCTTTTTTTTTATCAGCGAGCAAAAGTTGCGAACTTTATCGTCGATTTTCTCTACTAAATCCTTTCAGCAAAAATATGGCAATATCGCGAAATGATCAAGTATGACACATAGAATGGATCTGCTATTCCCGTTTAAATAAAAAAAAAATAATTTCATAGGCCTTTAAAGATCGACAGTCCTAAATACATCTTAAGTTTGCCCAGTATTTTTGTGGTCACGTTCACACATTACAATTTTTCTGAAAGGTTTTCTGATACTATAATATTTTTGTTAGACATATCCCATATCACTGCACCTACATTTACTGTACAGTATATGAAACATTTTCTTTGGACTGAACTGATTCCTTGTCTAACGTAGTTCACAGGGCAAAACTTCATTTCTACAACGTTGCCTTATGTACATTACTAGCCTGAACTTTTGTGTGTGAGTAAGCCAGCGGCCACGCCTCCACCCACAGAGACAAAGAGAGTGAATGACTGAAAAGACGGTTCACTCCATTTTTTTGAGCAGCAGAGCAGATCTTAATGAAACTTTTAGGAAATGTTAGAATTTGATCTTAATTAGATCTTGGGCCTGATCCGAAATAATTTCTACTATGTTACCTTATGTTTGCATTACGAGCCTGAACTTCTCTGACTGTGTATGCTAGCAACCCCGCCTCCATCCACGGAGACAAACACAGTGCAGCTTGTTTTTAGGTGACAGACGAAGAAAACAAACAGGCACGACAATGGCAATTTCATTTATATTATTATTATAAATATTATTTAATTAAGAATTATTATTAATTAATCAATAATTAATTACCTAAGGTCAGGGGTGACCATTACGTCGATCGCTGGCAGCCGGTTGATCGCGGAGGGTGTGTCAGTCGACCGCCAGCCAGGCATTGAAAAAATAGACCTAAAAATTAGCCATCATAAATCTTCACTATGACATCACTTTCGTCACTTGATTGACATTCAAGGCACCCGAGGATCTTGTGAAATGATGATGGCTGCTGCCAGCTCAGTGTGAAGGAAAAAAAGACCGTCAGGAAGGTGAGAAACAGTTTTTATATCAACCGTACCTCCCGTCAAAAGCCTAAAGACTGACCGCACAGTTCCTGTCTTCACAATAAAAGTGCTGCTCCATCCTGCCTGCGCTAACAAAATAAGAGTCTCCGAAAGCTAGAGCAAACACGCTAGCAAGCCACGGAGTTTGCCGTCAATGTATTTCTTGTAAAGTGTATAAAAAGGAGTATGGAAGTTGGACAAACAAGATGCCAAAACCAACCACTTCAATGTGGTATTGGACAGAAAGGAGGAATTTTTTTCTCCTCCACAATGTAAAATCGAAAATGTGGAAGTTATCAGCACTACTGTGAATCTTGTCTGATTCCAATCAATGCAAGTCATCAGAATCAGGTAATACACCAACTTATATTCTTGTCTTATCTTCACTCGTATACAAAACATTCTAACTTGGATTGTTTCCCTGGCTTCGAGACTCTCCCGAAGGACAGTGCCGCGAAGACACAACAAACTCCCTTCTTGTCTCTCATGGACCTGTTGTTGTTGACTTTGGACGAGCGACTGCACGACATCAAGGCCGTGGAACAGAGACACACTGCAGGCTTACACACAAACATGCATCCACAAAAATATACGCCACACACATACATACCCCACCACGCCCAATACAACGCCCTCGACGCAAATCCCATAGGGCTGATGAATGGATGGTCAGCGCCTGACAGCTGCAGCCTACAACCATGACCCCGCACTCCCTTCCCTCTGTTGCTAGATATCTGGAGATGTATGTTGTAATATGTATATGTGCTTTGCTATGGAGGTATTTTCCCACTCCAGACTGGGCCCCCTTAGGAGCCCAGTCTAGATTGTATTTTTTTACTCATCCTTCCCCAGCGTTTTACCTTTTTCCCATCTTTTATGGGGCGCCTTGTGGCGACCCATCAGCGTTCCTGTTCTGTAACCCTGTACACTGTTTGTTTGTCTAATCTTGAACAGGTTTGTGCTGAAAACAAAGTTTTGTTGTAATTGTGCAATGACAATAAAGACTTATGTTATCCTATCCTAAAGGAATCTATGTGTTAAACATGCATGTATTTTGTACACCGTCAACATGTGAACAAAAACAGCTAAATAAATAAATATATGTATATATACAGTATATATATATATATATATATATATATATATATATATATATATATATATATATATATACATATATATATATATATATATGATGTAGATCACCTCGACTTGGTCATTTAAAAAGTAGCTCGCCTGCTGAAAAAGTATGGGCCTTAGATTATGGGGTTTGTTTGTCCATCTGTCTGTTAGTTAGCAACATATTTTGATTAAACTTTATTGAAATCTCCGTAATGGGTAAAGAAACAAATGATTGGATGATCTGGATCACTGTCAAGCTCTGTGCTCTCTGAGCCATTTTCTAGTTCATTATACAATCAGATCAATGTGCAGGACACTTTGCTTAGTTAACTTTGTCATGCATTTATATATATATATATACTATCTCTTGGGGGACACAAATGGCACCGTTTTGGCAGATTGGCCCTTATACTGTTCTATTTTGTATTTTGGGTATTACTAATCTGTTTGTTACACGGCATGGCGCGGTTGGGAGAGTGGCCGTGCCAGCAACCTGAGGGTTCCTGGTTCAATCCCCAGCTTCTATTCACGTCCGTTGTGTCCTTGAGCAAGACACTTCACCCTTGCTCCTGATGGGTCGTGGTTAGCACCTTCCATGGCAGCTCCCGCCATCAGTGTGTGAATGTGTGTGTGAATGGGTAAATGTGGAAATACTGTCAAAGCGCTTTGAGTACCTTGAAGGTAGAAAAGCGTAGTATAACCCATTTATAAATGGGTTACACTTGATTCACATTGGCAGATATTTGATTCCAATTTTATGATCAAAGCTTGATTACGATTTTAGGATATCTCACTCGGTGGTTTTCCCCCTTATTTTGTTTATATTGCCATTACACATATCCAAACCAAATCCAGCTCTATAATTCGCATACATGCTTCAGAATCAACATCATCTACCAGCCCCAACATAAGATTAGCGAAGTACGAACTTTTGCATAGTACGCATTGGACAAATGAACCTTTGCAAAGTACCAAGTAATGTAAACCATGTGAGGTGCTGATGCTCAAACCAGAAGGCATTTAGGGCTCAATGAAACTCTTTTGTTTAGCCACAAAAAGTGGCACCAATAAAATAAAAATGGTATAATGTGAATGGTTACTCAATGTGTATACTGTGTGGTGTTTTTATGGGGCCAACTACACAATGAGTAACATACTGTGTGTCTTTAACGAGATTAAGCAAAATGTTAAAGTCTGGCATCACTGGCAAAATTCAATACCCAGGCATAATTTAATCTTCACATAGACGTGAACGATTCCAGGAGATACAACTACTGAATGAAAACAATGGAGTACAATTAGCTAAAATGACATCAAAAAACTTACGTTGGTCGTCCCGGTAAAGGGGGAGGCAGCGGACCTGGAAAGGAAGACAATGACATAATTTAACAGGACAAATGTTATCATAAACAAATTTGTCTGTGTGCTAGCTGCCAGCTACAAGCAAGAATAGGCAAAGGGTTGTAACGTGAATCCAGGAAAAACTGAAGCAAGAAAAGAAGTTAAATCATACCAAGAGGTTTAAACTCTACTTGTAAAATGTTTTCGGAATGTCATTCAGTGTTTTTGTAAATCTTGCCAAGCACTTCTGGACTGCTGATCTGCCACTGGCACTTCTTTCATACGTTTCTTACCAAATTTGACGAACAGTACGCCTGTTGTGGACACCGTGCCCTGGGTGTTGGTAGCGACACACTGGAAGTAGCCAGTGTCCGTGGTGTCCAGGTTGCGGATACGGAGACGCGACCCGTATGGCGTCGAACGGTAAGAGACCCTCCGTGGCTCCTGCACCACGGGTGCGTCGTTTTTCAGCCAGCGCACAGTCGGCGGCGGGTTGCCGGACACGCGGCAAAACAGCTCGGCTGTCTGGCCCAGAGATGTGGTTATGTTGTTCATAGGAGTCTCAAGACGGATGAAAAACGACCCTGGAAGACAGGAATGCAAAACATATCGAGGAATTGAATGTGACAAATAGTTTTGAACAATAGGAGAAGGAAACAACAGCTAAGTCACCCTTGTGTGGTGTTCGAGTCTGTGTGACCCGTTTTCAATTTTTATTAAAAGAAAAATTATACAATTATTTAATTTTTCAAACTGAAACTCACTGACTTTGGCTCATTTTCTGTGAATAACATATATCAGAATACATACTTAATGACCACTCACCATACACCCCCCCTACACATTTCTATGACATACAGTATAAGATGACCGCTGGACCTGGGGCAAATAGAAGTGTGGAAATTGATGTTCTGTGTACCACACACACACACACACACACACACACACACACACACACACACACACACACACACACACACACACACACACACACACACACACACACACACACACACACACACACACACACACACACACACACACACACACACACACACACACCAGTGTTTTCCCCACATTCATTTATTTGTGGCGGCCCGCCACGAAAGAATTAAGGCCGCCACAAAAATTTGTATTTTTATTTATATTTTTGTCCTGTCTAGCTTCTCAGGCAAATCATATAGTTGATGTAGATGCCCATATCAGCTGTTCAGATTTACTTTACAAAAGAGAAGTGTAGGATCAAGATTTTTGGAGCTCTTTGTTCAGTGGATCAGATGTTTGATGAAGCTTTGTGTCTATCTACCACCACTACTGTTTTCTGTTTATTTGTTACTGACTGGCAGGACACCTCTGCCTCTGTTTCACTTTATGTTGCTGGTAAATAATATGGTTGTAGTAGTAGGCTAAAGTTAAATTATTTAGTATGCACTAATTAAAGGGGCAGAGCTTTAAGAGACATTTTCGCTTTTATATTTTTATAAGATATATTTTCTGTAAGAACCACAATTAATAAATATATTTCAGTGAATAACTTATTGTTCAAATCTGTATATAAATATGTTCATAAAGTGTTGTAATTATATTGTAAAATGGATGGATGGATGGATGGATGGATAGATGGATGGACGTTTAAAACAAAACTGTTATTATTAATTAGTAAGTATACATTTTTTGAGCCTTTTTAGAGAAAATCATATCATTGTAGTAAATTATGCAAATCACTCGATGATGTCATGGTGACCACGCCCATAGTCACGCCACCACCACCACAGGTATCTTGGCAGTTTATGGGAAACACTGTACACACACACACACACACACACACACACACACACACACACACACACACACACACACACACACACACACACACACACACACACACACACACACACACACACACACACACACACACACACACACACACACACACACACACACACAGCAGGCCTAGACAGGAGAAGGACAGAGTGTAGGTACACAGAACATCAAGAGGTCAAATGTGCGAGAAAAAGAGAGCAGACAGTGTTGACAAACAATGTTGCAACCTTGTGTGGGAACCGCAGGTGCAGAAACACAAAAGAAGAATCCCTGTGGGATGCAGAAACTGGCAGAGAAATTGTCTGCCAAAAATCAAACACTTTTATGTTAAAATACTGAACAGATGTTTACCTTATCCCAATAAACATCTGATGTTTACCTTATCCCAATAAACATCTGTTCAGTATTTTAACATAAAAGTGTTTGATTGTGAGGCATTAAAAGCCACAAAATGCAACGGGTCCATCAGACCCACAAACGCTGGCTGAGTAACAACAATATGAACATTACACAAGGGTTAATAACCATGATATCAGACATGTCTTAAACAACACCGACCCGTACTCTAAATTTGTATTTTAAATTGACATGGTCGTATATGACAAAATGGAGTCCTGTCGCCAGTGCATTTGGTGTAGTCGTTGTGTTTTAAGCGTGAAAAAGGTTGTGTGAACAATGTCAAATATACGTCACTAGGGGGTCATTGACTAAACAATTAGTCAACTCATTGGATTCAATCGGCTTTTAAATTCAGCTTGATATATTTTTAGGTATGTGGAGTAAAGATGAATATTTTGTTCATAAATATTTATTTTTACTGTAACTGTGCTGCTCATTAGGCTGTTACAAAAATAAAATAAATAACTATTAACCTTATGTACATTTTAAAGCAAAGACAGGCTAAGTGTAAATCAAAACAAAGTATCACATTTGTATGCAAACAATGGACAGTAAAAATAGCATCAAAGCTATCTAGTTTCCTCAAAAAGTTGAAGTTCCTAAGGATTAAAGCACCTGAATTGATATAGACAAAGTTTAGCTGGTGGACTTTGGCTAAAATGATGGTTAAATCAATGTTTTGTCAACCTTGTCTATCTGTTGTTAGCTAGCAAGCTAACAAGCTAACACGCTTACAGAGGAGAGTCAAGGAGCAAGTCCTCCAGATGTCCGACAAGTCTCCCCTTTAGGACGTACTCCGCTTTGTAAACTGAGCAAGTTAATCATGTCTGACGTGTTTAGGGTGAAATGTTCCCATACTTTCTATGTTTTTACTCACAGTGTTGTTGCCAGAGGCAACTGCCATTTTTCTCTTTCTGCCGGTCGCGCTCACCCCCGCATGCTCATTTTTGTCAAGAAAAACACGAGCAATGACGTCACTGAATATTGTGGATAAATCAATGTGTCAGCAACCAATTTTATTTGAGATTTTTGTTGACACATTGTTGCATCCCTTTAATGCCACAGGGTGGATACCGGGAAAGCGGAGTCTCTCGGGAAAATCTGGAGGGTTGGCAAGTCCCTAATTGATACAGTAGAAGCTTGATTTTTACAAGCCCTCATTGTACGAACATTTCGATTTACTATCAATAGACCCCTGCAACCCCGAAAGGGACAAGCGGTAGAAAATGGATAGATGGATGGATGGAGACCAAATTAAGGGCGTCTGTAAATGAAGACAGTTCAGCCAGTTGTTGCTTTGGCTTTGTTATTAAATAAAAAGTTGATACATAACCCATTAGTTTTGATATACAGTACTGTATGCTCATGTATATTGTGTTCAATGTAGTGTTGTCCCAATACCAAAATTATTTTGATACTTTTTGGTACTTTTCTAAATAAAGGGGACCACAAAAAATTGCATTATTGGCTTTATTTGAACAAACAAATCTTACAGTACATTAAACATTTCAAGTTTGTCCTTAAATAAAATAGTGAACAACTTGTCTTTTATTAGTAAGTAAGCAAGCAAAGACTCCTAATTTAGCTGATTAAGTATGCAGTAACATATTGTGTCATTTTCCATTGTATTATTTTGTCAACATTATTAAGGACAAGTGATAGAAAATGAATTATTAATCTACTTGTTCATTTACTGTTAATATTTGCTTACTTTCTTTTTTAACATGTTCTAGCTACACTTCTGTTAAAATGTAATAATCACTTATTCTTCTGTTGCTAGATACTTTACATTAGTTTTGGATGATACCACAAATTTGGGTATCAATCCGATACCAAGTAGTTACAGGATCATACATTGGTCATATTTAAAGCCCTCATGTGTCCAGGGACATATTTCCTGAGTTTATAAACACAATATACATTTTAAAAAAACGAAAGAAGATGTTGTGATGCCAAAAAATATCGACATAATCATAGTAGTATCGAACAGATACCAGTGACGTGCAGTCAGGGGAGGCAGGTGAGGCGGGGCCTCACGTGCCATCATGGAAAGAAAAAAAATGTAAAAAGTAAAAAAAAAAATTAAATTGTTACATGTATCCAGTGATTATACTATAAAGTTATTTTCCATTTAACTTCACAAGTTTTAGATTATTTTTATTAAAAATCGCTGAATTTTCACATTTGCCGTTCAAATACTGAGAAGAGACTTGCGGTGATCACCAGCCAGTTGAGGCACGTCACTGAGTTGAGCCTCACCATGGATTGCGCAATGACTCGGCTAACTGCTGGCCTGCTGTGCAGTGAGACCGTATTGCTATATGAACTATATTATACATTTCCATAGTTTAGTTAGCTGAGGTATATAATGTACAGTGTATTTTGTCAACAACTTTATGTGTGTAACGTATTTCTTGTGCTGAGCAATCATAAAACGGCTGCAAAAGACGCACTGTTTGAGGCTCGCAGTAATCCCGCCTCCTGGTGGTAGAGGGCGCTAGTGATCCCAGAGATAATTCTTGCGACTACTTGGCTGCAGAAGAAGTGACAACAAGCAGCAACAGTTGGCAGCGATCGTTTATTTTTTCCTCTTGCCTGGACTATTGACATGGAGGATTACATATCTAAAATAAAACCGTTTTCTAAACTGGACTTTCAATCGAAGCAGGAGGTAATACTTAAAGGAAGCTCTCCATTGAGACAGAGAGACTTTTAAAACTGAAGAAAGATAAGGAAGACTTCTATAAACAAGTTATCGATGCTTTTGTTCAAAAGGAGCTGCGCATGGACTTCATTTATAAGTAAAGGTAAGACCATAATAACGTTTTTTTTTTAATTAAATGTGCTTTTTTGTGTGCTACAGTTTGTATGTGTAAAGTTAAAGTTAAAGTACCAATGATTGTCACACACACACTAGGTGTGGTGAAATTTGTCCTCTGCATTTGACCCATCCCCTTGCTCACCCCCTAGGAGGTGAGGGTAGCAGTGGGCAGCAGCGGCGCCGCACCCAGGAATAATTTTTGGTGATTTAACCCCCAATTCCAACCCTTGATGCTGAGTGCCAAGCAGGGAAGAATGCTGGTATGAGCTTTTAAACATAACCCTTTAACTGCTGCCAAATCAAATGGTGAATAAGATACTCTTTAGGGTTCATATGTTTGTAAATCTGACTGTGATGAAGTCAGTGCCTCACCAGCCATGAACCTCACCGCACGTCACTGCCAGATACGCTCCTGTACTTGGTATCATTACAGTGGATGTTAAGTGTAGATCCACCAATGGCGTTTGTTTACATTTTGACGCCGGTGAGCTACGGTGTGTAGTGAAGCATGTTTAGCTATTCCTCGTCCTGCAGGGATGATACTTGTAAGAAACTTACTTTATTTGTCGCCATGGAGACAAGGATTAGTGATTTAGAAGTAGCTAAAACACTGCCGACATCGGCTGGACTTTAGCCACTAGCTAGCTATCCATGTCTTAAAGCACCTCTTCCGGTGGACGTTTCAGTGTTATAGCTTCACCTTTACCGTTAGTTTTTAAGCCAAAATGTGTTCATTCTGTGACGACCGGGTCGCATCGTGATGCGAGGTTTGTTCTCCCAGGATGCAAACGGACTTTGGACACAGCGCACAGGTAGGAAATTATTTATTTTAAAAATAAATCAGACGGGAACAAAGAAAAACGTGCTCATAGCACGGAAGGCAAAACTAAAGGGGCTAGCGTGGGAGCTAGCAAGTCAAAGGGCCAAGCGTGGAAGTTAGCAGGTACAGAGCAGGAATCAAAAACTGTTGTCGACTGTTGCAAAAAGCAAATTAGCAAGCCAGACCGAGTGAGGCCAGGGCATAGACTAAATAGCCCTCTGATTAGTGCCCGGGCAACAGGTAAGCGTCCCGAACACTTACCAGGGGCAGGTGAGTGCAATCTGCCGTCATGGCAACTGAAACAAACAAACTCAAGAGGTGCTGAAAACACAAGTGACTCGAAAACGTAAACAGACTATGATCCGGGCAGCGGATCATAACACATTCTCCCTTTTCTGTCTACACACTGTGTCTGCTTGTAAGTACTTCGTGATTGTGCACTGCAGAACATGCTTGTTTGCTCGTAAACCAGCAATGACACGACGTGACAATGACAGGGGTGTGGGGGGGTGGCGGACCTGTACTTTTCAGAGGCGGTATAGTACCGAATATGATTCATTAGTATCGCGGTACTATACTAATACCGGTATACCGTACAAACCTAATTCAATGTGTATAAACTTTTGCTAAATTATAATAAAGATAATGATAAAGACTTTTGTCGAGGCTGAAAGCCATTATTCATGTTTACATTGTTTTTTATGGAGAAATTTGAACCTTGTTTAAGAACCATTTAAGTTTGTAAACTGTTATTTGTTTGTGTAGAAGTACAGAACTTTTGAGTTGGAAGCAGTTTGTGGATAGGAGTCTGTCTGGTTTACATACAATAAGTTATGAAGTTGGATTGACTTGAAATTGGATTTGGAAGCTAAAAAAATGGTACACTTGCCTGTAAAATTGGTTGAAAAACATGGCGACCATAATGCAAAACACTTCTGCAGGGGCAAAGCTACGAACTTAGCAACTCATTGACTATTTGACTCATACACATTTTTAAAAATAAATGTATCACATTCATCAGAGCCCCCAGTGATGCACTGCGTGACACTGAGGGGTAAAACAAACAATTTCAAGGACCACCACTTACTTTCCTTGCGGTGTCCTGTCGAAAACAACAAAGAGAGCCACCTAAGAGCTTAACGTGCAGGACAAACATTGGTTTAGAAAAAAAACAAAAAAACATTGGAAACTTCCCTCAACCCCCAAACCGACCTTAAGCAAGCAAAAATGCTTCTGGTTTCACACATGGGCCAACACAAATACCGAAGAAAAAGTATGTACAGGGGAGTCTCAGATAGTCAAACCTCAGTGGCTGCATAGGTTGATATTAATATGCAAGTAAAATCCCAATCCCAATTTTACTTGCAATATAATTAGCGAGGTCATGTATACACTAGATATTTAATAAAAATGGTAGTCATGAGTACTCCTTGATATCAAAGACAGACCTTTCCAACTTGATATGGATTTTTTAAAGCAGTGTCAGGAGGCACACTTAAGCACATAAAACAACCTCAGAGGAATGGTGCTGTCTTCAAGGACTAGTTTCACTGCGTGTACAGTCCCTTAAACAGTCATTTATCAAGGATTATTTGAGTCATTTTGAGGGAAAAGTAGAATTATCCAACTACCGTAATTTCAGGACTATAAATCACAACTTTTTTCAATGCTTTGAACTCTGCGACTTGTTCTTTCCATCCTTACACTTTCCATCACTGTAACTGAGCTACTGTGTTGAACAATTTCCCTTGTGGATCATTAAAGTTTGTCTAAGTCTAAGTCTAAGTCCAAGTCTCAGTACAATTTGGGTTTTTACAGGTTCTCAAGCTTCCAATGCCGCCAATGAATTTTGCCTTGTCACATAAGACTAGTAAAATTGGCAAATTGAGTCACGATGGACCAATGAAATTGTTGAGATTAAATTAAATACTACACTCACACAATCATTGAGTCAGCCATTTAACACGTTATGGACTCACTCTCGTCATGGAGAAGACACGACAAAATGCATACGATGCTGCTTTCAAGTTAAAGGCAATCGACCTGGTTATCAAAAAGGAAACCGGTTTCCAAAGGCTGGATTGCTGTGTGTGAGGAAGACGGCACAATCTCAGAGGCCAATTTGCCACAAGACGAAAAGTGAAAGTGAGGCTGAGAAAATGTCGGACAAAGCAATTTTGAGACTTTTAATATCCGACACCAAAGAAGACGACTTCAAGAGATTCAGAGTGCAGGAGGAGGAGGAAGAGGATCAAGACAGCACTTGGTAGCAATGTGAACATGGACACAATTCATCTGATTAAAAGTCTGTCCGGAATCAACGTGATTCATATAAACATGTTATTCGGAATATTCTGACCCGATCACACACGTTGGGACCAAAATGTCGATTTGATCGAGACATGTGGTTTATGCTGATAGTCATTCAGATTGGAGCGCATGAAAACACTTTTTCCGAAGTTTGTGTTAAATTTATCTTTGACGTTAGCTAGTTGGTGGAGGTGGGACTAAATGTAATAGTCTCGGAATGAAGCGATTGTCTTGCTGCTGTCTCCTCCCATTCAACATGTACAGACGTAGTGTTATATACTGTTCAGTTTATTGCTCTAAAAACGAGACTAGCAAAAACAAAAGTATGGTCTGGAGTTTCATGTGTCGATGTAACAATAAAAGAAGGGATCCGGTTGTCGTCTCAACAAGCTGTTTTATTCATGACATTACAGCTACCTCAAGTGCTAACTGCTAGCCTCAGGCACGTACACAGGACATGCGGCAACCCGTACATATCACAATATAAAAGGCACAAAACAGCTCCATTTAAAAAAAAAAAGAGGTAAAACAAAAGTAGTGAACAGAGAGAAAAACGTATAAATAAATAGCGTGACAACGTCGGACAAGCAGAACTGCACACAGCTATGTTTGTTTACAGTGGAAATAACTGCTTCTTCTTAAGCACCTGCAGTGAGCAAACTTGTCCAAACGATGGCGCCATAGCACAAACAATAACACACCTTTCCGTGTACGGCATGGGTGTCAAACTCTGGCCGTGTAATTTCACTTGGCCCTTGAGGCGATATCAAATTAACACTAGAGCTGGCCCGCCGATTATATACAGCGGCGGTGCCGCGGGACACCGCATTCACCGCTAATTGTCATACTTGCCAACCCTCCCGGGAGACTCTCATATTTCAGTGCATCTCCCGAAAACGTAACGTCCCCTTTTCGTCCAGTCCAACGAGTGCTGACCCAGTCAAATAATATGTGCGGCTCTGGCACGCACCCACATGTGAATGCAACGCATACTTGATCTTCATTGATACAGGTTACACTCAGGGTGCCAGTATAAAAAACTTTAATACTGTTAGAAATATACGCCACACTGTGAATCCACACCAAACAAGAATGACAAACACATTTCAGGAGAACATCCGCACTGTAACACAACAGAACAAATACCCAGAACCCTTTGCAGCACTAACTCTTCCGGGACGCTACAAGGTGTGTGTGTGTGTGGGGGGGGGGGGGGGGGGGGGGGGCATTGGTGGCAGCGGGGGGTGTATATTGTAGCGTCCCGGAAGAGTTAGTGCTGCAAAGGATTCTGGGTATTTGTTCTGTTGTGTTTATGTTGTGTTAAGGTGCAGATGTTCTCCCAAAATGTGTTTGTCATTCTTGTTTGGTGTGGATTCACAGTGTGGCGCATATTTGTAACAGTGTTAGAAAAGAGGCATTCAATTTTTATTGAAATTGTATTTGATATGCCATTGATATTTTTTTATTATTAATATTATTTGAAACTGGATTTTGCATGTCACTATAAAGTTATATAAGCCTTGCTTGTTCAATACTCAATGCAAAACTTGTTTGGGTCCCATTTAAAAGGTTAATTTGTTCAACCTTGGCCCGCGGCTTTGTTCAGTTTTAAATTTTGGCCCACTCTATTTGAGTTTGACACCCCTGGTGTACGGTATGTGCTGTGCATTACAAAGTAAAGTATTCCGATGGAAGGTGTGATGCATTAGAATGCACGTATAATCGGCTCATTTTTTTCAGGGTCCATGTACACAATAACCTTTTAATCCGAATTATGATCATATGAAATAACTATTGCCCATGTACACAGGCAGTGTCTTATTAAATTTGTCACTGAACACTAGCGCCTGTGTAAATATTTAATGTTTCAAAACCTGCAGCTTAAAAACTAGAGATGTCCGATAATGGCTTTTTTGCCGATATCCGATATTCCAATATTGTCCAACTCTTAATTACCGATTCCGATATCAACCGATACCGATATATACAGTCGTGGAATTAGCACATTATTATTCGTAATTTTGTTGTGATGCCCCGCTGGATGCATTAAACAATGTAACGAGGTTTTCCAAAATAAATCAACTCAAGTTATGGAAAAAAATGCCAACATGGCACTGCCATATTTATTATTGAAGTCACAAAGTGCATTATTTTTTTTAACATGCCTCAAAACAGCAGCTTGGAATTTGGTACATGCTCTCCCTGAGAGAGCATGAGGATGTTGAGATGTGCGGGGTTGGGGGTGGGTATATTGTAGCATCCTGGAAGAGTTAGTGCTGCAAGGGGTTCTGGGTATTTGTTCTGTTGTGTTTATGTTGTGTTACGGTGCGGATGTTCTTCCGAAATGTGTTTGTCATTCTTGTTTGGTGTGGGTTCACAGTGTGGTGCATATTTGTAACAGTGTTAAAGTTGTTTATACGGTAACCCTCAGTGTGACCTGTATGGCTGTTGACCAAGTATGCTTTGCATTCACATGTGTGTGTGAAAAGCCGTAGATATTATGTGATTGGGCCGGCACCAAAGGCAGTGCCTTTAAGGTTTATTGGCGCTCTGTACTTCTCCCTACGTCCGTGTACACAGCGGCGTTTTAAAAAGTCATAAATTTTACTTTTTGAAATCGATACCGATCATTTTTAAAGCCTTTATCGGCCGATAATATCGGCAGTCTGATATTATCGGACAGCTCTACTAAAAACGTGTTCAGCCTATAGATGTACAAAATGTAATTTGTTTAAAAATTACGTGGGTGCGACTTATATTTAGGTGCGCTCTATAGTCCGGAAATGAGGGAAACTAGCTATTTACAGACAATCTTGTTCTTGGTAGTTGGCTGTGAGAGGGTAGAATGAGAGGAAAATGTACCTCAGACAATTTATTTGATTGTACTGTACAGTAAAGTGTGACAATATATAAAAATATTGCGATATTTGAACTTGCAATAAGATAACTGGATTGTTCCTCTCGCCATGAACTGTTGTATTTTTCCCTATGGTAAATTGTATAATGTTCTATAACTAAAAATGTATCTGCCATATTAGATCACACATGTAACACCAAGTCTCACGATGCCTTCAAACAACCACACTGTAAGGGACATTTATTTTGCTCCTCGCATGAAGCAAAGAAGGAGAAACCAAGGCGCTACAATATGCAAAGATGCAAAACATAAGCTATAGTGTGTACTTTTTTCTTTGTTTTTGTTTCAACCATATTGCAGCATCGAAATGATAATGCGATGGATGGATATTATCGTATTGCATTTAGAAGTACTCTTAGATCCCCAGCCCTACTGTACAGTACTGTACTGAGATCCATTTGGATTTAGAGATTTTTTAAGTGTAGAATACATGTCAAATTATTATTTTAAACAGTTTTAACAGTCCTTGATTTCACAAACTGGGCTAAAATGGAAGAACATTTTTGTGAAAGGGAGTAATTGTTGCTATAAATGTTATTATCAAAGCAATCTTCATTAGAGCATGTTTGCAACAATTTGGCATCAAAGACCCTAAACCCTGACCTCAACCCCATCAAAACCACTTTTGTGGACCAGCAGGCCCTCTTTCAGGTCAGTGACCTCTGACCTCTCAAGGTTCTTCTGGTTGAATACCAACAGACAATAAACAATACCACAGACATGATACAACATTTTTCAGTTCCAGTCTCTCCCAATAACATAATACTCCCTAAAAATATAGTTCGAAAATTTACGCACGTGTATAGGAACTAAAAATATTTTTTTCTTTGCCTTTGACATTACATACCTTAGTAAACATTAACAATTGGATTATCATTATTTTTCTCAAGCTGCTGCACCTCAATTGAAGTCCTCTAGCACTTCTATGAGAAGGACCGGCTTACACTTTGAAAAACAGTAACGTAAACGTTCCCTGTTCGTTTGTCCTGGAATTCGGCGGATCCATCAAAATAGTGACAATATTGACACCGAGAGTAGTACAGTATCAAATCGATACTAGCGTGATGAGATTGATAATTTTCAGTGCTCTTCATTTATTTTAATTTTTTTCATTTATTTATTTATTTCAGGCAATGACATAAAAAAGTACAAAGTTGACAACACATAATAATATAAATTAATATAGTGCAGGTAATGTACAGTATGTAATGCATTATTGTCCAGTTTTGCCTGAAAGGGAGTATGAAGAAGATAATTTATTTAATCCCACCCCCAGTTCTCCGTTCCGCGATTATTCACATATAACTGTTACTTTGTTCAACTATTATAATACAGATGTTGTATCATAGTGGCATTACCACAGGTAACAACAATTATTACACTGTAACAATAATTTGTATCAAAAGTGTAGGAATAATGAATATACCAACAATATATTTATTGTTGTAATGTTCATATTGTTGATGTTGTTGTATTTATATCAAGGCTGTCAGCGTTAACGCGATTATAACGTGTGAACAGAGATTTTCATTAACTTAAAAAGAGACCAATTTTTTAAAGCTTTTCAGGTGGAATTCTTTCCCATTCTTGCTTGATGTACAGCTTAAGTTGTTCAACATTTCAGAGTCTTCGTTGTCGTATTTTACGCTTCATAATACGGCACACTTTTTCAATGGGAGACAGGTCTGGACTACAGGCAGGCCAGTCTAGTGCCTGCACTCTTTTACTACGAAGCCACACTGTTGTAACACGTGGCTTGGCATTGTCTTGCTGAAATAAGCAGGGGCGTCCATAATAACGTTGCTTGGATGGCAACATATGTTGCTCCAAAACCTGTATGTACCTTTCAGCTTTAATGGTGCCTTCACGAATGTGTAAGTTACCCATGTCTTGGGCACTAATACACCCCCATACCATCACAGATGCTGGCCTTTGAACTTAGCGCCTATAACAGTCCGTATGGCTCTTTTCCTCTTTGGTCTGAAGGACACGACGCCTACAGTTTCCAAAAACTATTTGAAATGTGGACGCGTCAGACCACAGAACACTTTTCCATTTTGCATCAGTCCATCCTAGATGAACTCGGGCCCAGCGAAGCCGGCGGCGTTTCTGGGTGTTGTTGATAAATGGCTTTCGAGTTTTAACTTAAACTTACAGATGTAGCGACAAATTGTAGTTACTGACAGTGGTTTTCTGAAGTGTTCCTGAGCCCATGTGATGATATCCTTTACACACTGATGTCGGGATCGACGGTCACAGGCATTCAATATTGGTTTTGGGCCTTGCTGCTTACGTGCAGTGATTTCTCTAAACCTTTTGATGACATTTCGGACCGTAGATGGTGAAATCCCTAAATTCCTTGCAATAGCTTGTTGGGAAATGTTGTTCTTGAACTGTTTGACGATTTGCTCATGCATTTGTTGACAAAGTGGTGACCTTCGCCCCATCCTTGTTTGTGAATGACTGAGCATTTCATGGAAGCTGCTTTTATACCTAATCATGGCACCCACCTGTTCCCAATTTGCCTGTTTGATGAGCATTTCTCAATTTTATGAGTCTTTTTTGCCACTTGTGCCAGTTTTTTTGAAACATGTTGCAGGCATCAAATTCCAAATGAGCTAATATTTGCAAAAAATTATAAAGTTTTCCAGTTCAAACGTCAAGCATCTTGTCTTTGCAGTCTATTCAATTGAATATAGGTTCAAAAGGATTTGCAAATCACTGTATTCTGTTTTTATTTACGATTTACACAACGTGCCAACTTCACTGGTTTTGGGTTTTGTAGATGCACTGCAGGACTGCTTCTAAAAATCCCATAAAAAGTAGTACATGTCTCCTGCATTTTTGAAAACATAGCAAAACGCAGCAGGTACAAGTGCAGTAAATGAGTGTATTCGTGGTGATACACACATAACAATTCTCATTTAAATAAGGCTGTCTGCATCACTTTGCAATTGCACACGCAGTCTTAGTAAATCGCACGCAACATGTTCACTAATAGTACACGCTATTCAATTTTTTTGCACACGCTGTTTAGCGTGTGGTGTTTGGATCTTAGTGAATCAGGCGCTCAGTGAAAATGACGAGGCTTTTTTCATTGCTTTACTATACAGCGTGCAACCTTCCCAATTGCTCACAGCCACATGGAGACAACCATGCAACCTGCTCATTGGGAGTAATTATGGGGTAAGTTTCTTGCTCAAGGACACTCTGACACTCGTTCCGGAAAGCCACAATTACACAGACTTTGACAAAAAAGACCAGAAACAGGCTCAAGTGTCGTCTATTTGGTTTAACACGCTCTCTAAATGGATATTCAAGGCAGAATGAGATGATACAATAATACTTTTTGTAATAGTTTGTATGTAATACAAAGCCTGCAGATCCGAACATTAGCTGTTATTGTAACCGCAGTTCGTTTATTCTATGTTTCTGCATTCTTAACCTCTTTACTTTGCCAATGTAATCCTTTGACTGGGATTATAATAATGTTCATTATGAGTAGGAATGTTCATTTGGAAGGCAAAACGATGTTCTGTGGCAAAGCAAGCATTTGGTTGCTTTTATTTTTGCAAATTTATCAAAGATGGCAAATATTAACAAATATTAACATTATCATGCTTGCATGATAACTCGGGCTGCAAAAAACGATTATTTTGATAGTCAATTAGTCAACAATTATCTTAATGATTAGTCGACTAATCAGATAATAAAGAGTACACATATTTACTGGCTCTAATATTTCCATCAACTTCTAAATTCAGCTTAAGTTATTTTAGGCATGTGCCTACTAACAACAAAGATGACCAATTCATTCATAAATGATTATTTATACTGTAGCTGCTTGTTCAGCTGTTACAAAAATTAAAATGACTAATAAAATGTTGTCCATTTAAAAGAAAGGAAAGGCAAAGTGCTAAAAAAAACAAACAATGAACCTTGTTTATGTATTTAAAAAACAGTTAAAACAGCAGCAATGAAAACAAACAACAAAACACAAAATCTAACTTCCTCAAAAAGAAAAGCATTTTGTGATGTTTAAAAAGCTGCACACTGGTATATTGATTATTGATTAACTCTTGGCAGTTTTAACACTCTAATAGACTCAATGAGTAGAATTCTATCTTTGATTAATTCTTAATATGTTGCCTATTTAAAAGACTGTATGTTTAATCTTATGATACCTCCGCATTGGTGCTTGTCTGTCTCTCTCCGTGTGTGTGTGTGTGTGTGTGTGTGTGTGTGTGTGTGTGTGTGTGTGTGTGTGTGGGGGGGGGGTTCATGCGCTGTTCGTGTGTGTTAAAGTGCCTTTTTTTACGGTATTTCAAATTGACGGTGCTTTACAACGTACTTGAATTAATATAGACAACATTCAGCAGGCTGACTTTGGCTAAAATGATAGTTAAAGTTATTTATCAGACAACTTAATCTCACTGTTGTTAGCCAGCTAACAAGGTAGAAGCTCACATTCTTACCAAGGTTGAGACCGTATCATGTCTCCGCTTTAAATGCTCGCGTATCACAGATGTATTGCCATAAAAACAAGGTTTACTTTGCAAAATGAGCAAGGTATTCATGTTTTTAAGAAGAATAAGAGGAAACATCGTCAAACTTTACAGGTTAGCAGTGGCGTTGTTTTTGCGAGTGATCCACTTCTGCCGGGAAAAACACAAGTGATGACGTCACGTCTAATGTCGACAAATATATGTAATTGTCTCCGACAAATTTTATTTCTAATTGTTGCAAGTCTAAAAAAAACATCACACAAAAAGTTGTAAGTAGAGATGTCCGATAATATCAGCCGATAAATGCTTTAAAATGTAATATCGGAAATTATAAATATATCGTTTTTTTTATTATCTATCGTTTTTTTTGTTGTTGTTGTTGTTGTTTTTTTTATTTTTTATTAAATCAACATAAAAAACAAGATACACTTACAATTAGTGCACCAACCCAAAAAACCTCCCTCCCCCATTTACACTCATTCACACAAAAGGGTTGTTTCTTTCTGTTATTAATATTCTGGTTCCTACATTATATATCAATATATATCAATACAGTCTGCAGGGATACAGTCCGTAAGCACACATGATTGTGCGTGCTGCTGGTCCACTAACAGTACTAACCTTAAACAGTTAATTTTACTAATTTTCATTAATTACTAGTTTCTATGCAACTGTTTTTATATTGTTTTACTTTCTTTTTTATTCAATTATTTATTATTTATCTTATTTTATGAATTTTTAAAAAAAGGACCTTATCTTCACCATTCCTGGTTGTCCAAATTAGGCATAATAATGTGTTAATTCCACGACTATATATATCGGTATCGGTTGATATCGGTATGGGTAATTAAGAGTTGGACAATATCGGAATATCGGTAAAAAGCCATTATCGGACATCCGTGGTTGTAAGGCAAAACAGTGAAATGTCGTAACGTGGAAAAGTTCATAACGCAAACTGTTAAAGCGCGAAACTTTGTGACGTGAAACGTCATAACATGAAACATCGGACCACAAAACGTCATATTACAAAACATTGTAACAAAATGTCGGAGGCTGAAACATCGTATCGCAAAATGTAAAGTGAAACGCTGTAACGCAGAACGCCATAACTAAAATTTTGTAATGCAAGAACCACCTATCATCAGGACTCCTCATCCTCCTATCCGGGAAATCGCAAAAAGCCGCTGCCTGACCATGGCTCAGAAAATCTGTAGAGACTCCTCCCACCCCCACCAAGGACTGTTTTCACTGCTGGACTCTAGAAAAAGGTTCCGCAGCCTCCGTTACAGAACCTCCAGGTTCTGTAACAGCTTCTTCCCTCAGACCATAAGACTCTTGAACGCATCATAATAATCCCCTCAAATTTTTTAACGGCCCCACGACACATTCTAAAAATACGATGAAAAAAAACAAAAAAAACATAAAAAGTGGTATAAAAGAGCAAACAGGTGAAATGTAACAAGAAAATGTTGCATTATTTATTCTAATAACACTAAGCTGCCATGCAGGCTGTTTCTTTCTTTAAAAAATAATAATAAATCAAAATCAATGTCATTATGAATTATTGACCTATTCAAGGGTCCATTTACTTCACATTAAATATTCCACTTTGAGATATTTTGGGGGGAAAATGTTGCATATTTTTTGGTTGCCATTTAAAAAACAAAGTTTTTTAAAGAAGGGCCTAAAACGAACAAACAAAAAACATAAACAACAATCAAATTTATAATTGACGGATAGATCTGAAGTTGATCTTGAGACTATTGTGGTAAAAGTAAAAAAAAATGTTGGATTTATTTTTTTAAACTTTACTGAGCAGTACCCTTTTGGATCCCCAATAATTTTAGTGGGACTTTTTTTAAATTTTTTATGTGTCATTGGTCAAAAAAATAATGAATTAAAATTAATGTTGTTATGAGTTATTGACCTTTTTAAGACTCCAATTATTATATAATCTCAAATATTCCACTTTAAAATTTTATTGGGGGAAATTATTGCATATTTTGTGTTTTTTTCCATAAAAAAACACGGTTTTCCTGGACAAAAAGAGCATACGACTTAAATCTTTAAAAGCGTTGTATTGACAGATAGACCTAATGTTGATCTAGAGATTTAAACCTTGAATAATAATAATAATACTAAATAATGACACAGATGTAATATTTTTTTTGACCAAAACCTTTTGGGGTCCCTGGGATCAAGTCTGAGTGGAGGCCTAAATGTATCTTTTTTACACATATATTGTATTGGTTTTTAAAATAAAAAATATCAAAATGGCCCCCGCTTGCTTTGATTTTTCAGTGTGCGGCCCTCAGTGGAAAAAGTTTGGACACCCCTGCCTTAAACGCTACAAAAGTCATCGCCATTGTCAAATCAACAAGAGGGTCACACAAAATGAGCAACTTTCTTAGTCATCATTTTATCAGTAGAGCTGATTTAAACGGTCTTTGCAGCGGCGTGCCTGTGCACGTCAATCGTTGACAATGAAGCAGTAGAAAGCATTAAAAAAAAAGCAAGTATAAACTTAACTAAATCCGCAATGTTAAAAGGACAAAGAGGAAAATGTCCGGCTCGTTTCTTTGCAACAGAGCCGATCTGTATGCAATTGTCCTGTGGTGAGTGTTGTGGTATTCGGCCCGAGGATCACTGTCAAAATCAAACCCTTTCCCTTTCTTGTGGCAGGCGTCTAAATGGTGCCCTGTCATCAA